>NW_027332772.1:0-26791 GCF_002575655.3 Aegilops tauschii subsp. strangulata
GTCGACGACCAAGAGGCGCTATCTATGCTGATCTACAAAATCCGGACCACGGCGTCTCAGTTATGCAGACAAGAGCAGGATGCTTGATTGCTTCTTTTGGGCCAGATGCTTTAGCTTTAGTTGGTTCTTTCTCTTCCGGCCTGCGTGCCGTGTACTGGCGTGGGAGCCATGTACCTGACTTTATCCTTCGTCGTCTTGCCCAGCGTTGGGGCTTGGGTGTGTTTGATACTTTTCGGTGATGCTGTTGCTACCTGCCTTATGGCTTTATTTATAAAGTCGGGCGTATGCCTTTCCTCTAAAAGTGTAATCCGTAGATAATACTGTCCATGGTAAGGATTGGGTAAGCGGCATCAGGCAAAACACTGTGCCCGACTAGAGTGACTGCATTAGAGAAAGCAACAAGGGGTTTCACGGGTAATCCCTGTGATAATATCATCATACGAACAATTGGAACGAGCTTCGATTCCTTAAGTGAGGCCTATGATTTTTACAATATGTCCTCTGGGGCGAAAGGGAAAAGAGCATCTCAAATGTGGGGAGGATAAAACGTATGCAGATAGTGTGTGGATTTACAATAAGTAATGTAGCTAATTCGTTAAACCGCTAAATCAGTCTGTTTGTGTCAATTATCACAGGGCAAGCCAGGTGTGGATAACATAGAGTTGTGTCGTTGCTAGTACCCCGCTATGATTCAGTTGCTACCACATTCACTTGCCAACACCGAGGAGCAACTGCACTAAGCCTATGGAAAGCTTGAGTACATCTAGCTTGTAGGAGTGCTAAAAATAAGCTTTGTTTCAGATTTGTCTTCTTGGAGATCGCATGTACGCAATTAGGTTTTGAACAATAACTCGATAGCTGTGAACATGTAATGTGTGGTATAAAATGTGTACTCTTGTTGTAACAATATTTATTAAAGATGTGAGGTGGTGGAGCTACAAACTTGACCTGAATTTCATTTTCTTTGTGCGGCTTGTGAGAGGTTAGGTGCTGCCTCCTTTGCACCCCCCAATGTTTTGGTTACCGAATGGGGCGTTTTTACCGAGGGGGGCAGGTAAACGTGGTTACCATGGTTACCATGAAATTTCAAGAAAATTTTGAACGAAATTTATAATTGAATTTTGAATTCAAATTCTTTCAAAGTAGATATAGATAGTACTTGAACTTATATTTATCATAAAAAGGCTACTAGGTCAGTGGAACGTTGTCTACGCGCATCCTGTGAGGTGCTGCCACACTTTACTATACATTGAGCGTTTGAATTCAAAAAATTCGATTTTTTTCTGGAAATGCCCATTTACCGAGGGGGACCGAAATATGCGATAACCATGGTAAATATTTAAATTTTGAGCGGTAACTAAAACTCTGGCACCCCCTCGTGCATAGATTTATTTTCTCTGTATTTCTTCTCAACTCTCACTCATGGAGTCACGGTGTGCTAAACCACAGCGCCTACGTCGTGTTTATATGCACATCCAGGTTTACATGCAGACAACCACTCGGACCTAACTAGAACTCACGTATGTGTGTACATACCCGACATTACCCGGCAAGATTAATTATTTATAGCATTACATTTGGTGTGATTTATCACAAATGTACAGTTTGGTTTAGCCTAAAGTGTAGAAGCACTTAGCTAGACGAGACATACAATAGACATATGGGTTATATTTATAGAGGCAATCGCGCATAAGTGTTGTTTTCTAAGTAGGGTAGGCTTGGCATCATTCATCAGCGATATAGCGACTCCTTACTTCTGAAAACAGTAACTTCGAGGACACAGGCTTTCCCAAATTGAGTTTATATCGTCTCGGTGGACGATGAGAAACTGGCTAGTGCCCATGTCTATCCCCACTTAACAGGACATGAGGTACTCGTCGAATCCATGACATAATCCAATCCTTATCATGTGCCATGCAGAGATAGCTAGCTCCGTAGGAGTGCCATGAATTGGACCAAGAACGTACCTCAGCATGATAAGAATTGGATTTTGTCATCACAATTGGTAGCTACATCGTTTGCAATATTAGTTGCTCTTTTTGTCTGGCCACCATGCATGCTCGTCTATATATAAACACATCCACGCCTCTTATTCCCACTTCAGGAGTAAACTTAAACTAATAAGTATATATAGAACCGTATATATAGATTAGGATGAGATACAAGAACATCCTATGCAAAAGTCGTTAAGTGATATATAATCGTAGGTTGATGCTTAACAACAAGGAAAGATCGATGATGAGCTTTGGAAATAGAAGGCAACCGGAAGAAAAAGTCAAGTGCAAGATAAGATTGTGGTTGTTTTGTACATGATCAGGTCAAGCAGGCAATGCTCCGGTGTACATTAGCATGCAGTGGTGGAGCCACGGCCGAGAAAAACTGTGCAACTGCCCGCCCAAGCCCAGTAGAAATTCACTAGGATATGAGAGCAAAATTCAGTTTGGACCTAGTGGAACAACTGAACAACTAAACCATATAGTCAACTACTGGCTGAGCACTGCGGCCTAGCGGATAGTTGCCTAGGCGCTTGCCGTCGGGGCCCCTAGTCAGGGAAACAATTGATCGGCGCATATGCAGCACGCAGGCACACTGTGGAGACTAGGGGTCGGGGCCTCGTTCAGCGCTTTGGTGGTCCAGCCCAGATAGGATTAAGGGCTGTGGCCTCTCGGCTATATTGAAGTGCTAGGTTCCACTGAAAATTGGGCCCTGTTCCATCCCACCGGAGGCTGTATGCCCGTAGGGCCCGGGCTTTCTGTAGGCCGTTCATGGCCACCTCACGTGAATTAGTTAGTTTTCTTAGGAGGCAGTATTCATTTAAAGGCAACAACATTTTATTGGGTCTGCCGGTTAATTAGCTTTTTTAGCATCTTCTGGTTAATTAGTTTGTCTGAAGAGAAGTCCCCCAGAGGCTAAGGCTGGGCTTAGTCCATAGCTCTACCTTAACTAAATTGATGCCTTGTTCCTCCTAGGCATCAAACATGTGTTTGCCAATTACTTGACCCACTTGACCCAGTGTATTCAAACCTTAATCGAAGAACCATCATTTATTGAAGAAGTTACAGAGTTGATTACAAAAAGGTTTGTGGTTCTCCATGGTTTTCGAAATTGTGTTGGTAACATCATTGTGAGCATGTGCATTGTGATCAATTTCTATCTTCCCCTAGTGATCACCCGGACTTGTATCTCGATCCAAAGATGTGAAGTTTTGTTCCGTCATAATTAATTAGTATACCTGACAAGGGACTTTAATTTTGAAAGCCAAACAATAGGTAGAGTGCCTGGTTGCATTCATTATATCAATTATAAGACACTTGCAAAAATTATAACCAAAAAATCTAGAGAATTAATGGACGACCTTCTATCTAATTAAGAATAAAATTATGTACTCAAAACACCATTTCCCCGGGGAAACCTGGGCAATTGCACGTGGTTTAAGAAACGCTTCAAATTAGCCTCAATATTTGGGCCTTCGTCCTGAAGATTAGTTCATTTCTGATGGACCCGATACCTTGACAGGCTAAAATGATAACGACACCCATGGAAAATGGCTTGATTCACAGTTGATCTTGCATATATTTTAGATAATGGGAGAGCAATTTTCGGAATTTGCACCCAAGGGAATATACAACTAGTTATTACAAATATTTTTCTCAAATACTATTATTACAAAGCTCCACGAGTTTGAAAACCAAAGTTAAAGCAACAAGCTACTAACACAATAAAAAGTTAAGTATTCCAGGGCCTATTATTTTTCTTGCATATATTGCGATCTCATAAAAAATGGAATCCTCCGTTCCTTGGTTGTAATTATGCCCCAACAATCTTGAGCAGGAGTACAGTCCAAAGGTATTTTGTTGTTGGAACAATCGTACACCCGAAAGCTAGCAATGGCTTATATTCAGTAGAAATAGCAACAGTGTGTGGTGGTTGAGGGATTTCCTCTAGAGGAAGAAGATATACATGTCATTCTGGTGAATTCCATTCATAGTTTGCAACCACTCGCTCCAAGACAATTGGAGTATACTCTTGGGCACCTAAACGGCTTGTTGTCTGTACTCTGAGGTTTAACTGTTGTCTAGAGTGTAGAAACACATCACGGAATACAAAAAATATGGGATTGTGTGGTGTGGTTTAAAGTGCATAAATACATTTGCATTTGGGTTTTTTAAAGCCAAAAACCATAGAAACCCCTACGCGATGTTCAAGTTTATATGTCGCTTATAAATCACATGCTGCTGGTTGTCTGCATAATTGTTGTTCGATTTCTTTTGGAAGGTTTCCTGAAATGGCCCTAAAAGAGAGGAGGAATTGCCCCACCTACACTCATTTTCACATGATCAACATTTCTCTACCTCTGAAGTATGCCATCAAGATGAGTTACATGATCTTTTCGATTTGCATCTTTCTGAAGAGGCTTATGATCAGTTTCAGATCATGGAGCAACAACTTCTTGCATTAAATCTTGATGGAAAAGGTAGTGCAGTTTGAAGAACAAAATTGAAATCATATCTCAGAAATGTTGTTTTCTCACTAGGGTAGTATCGTTCATCAGGCAAGAAATAGAGACTCCTTACTTTTGAAAATACTAACTTCTAGCATGAGGAGAAACTGACTAGCGTGTATGTCTATCCCCACTTCACATGACATGAGGTACTCGTCAAATTCATGACACAATCCGATACTTATCATGTGCCATGTTGAGGTAGCTAGCTCTATAGGAGTGCCATGAATTGGACCAGTACCTCAGTATTCTCGTCTATACATAAACACATCCACGACTCGTATTCACTTCTGAAGTAAGCTTAAACTATGTATGTATAGTAGTGTCCATACAGATTGATACAAGAACAACCTATGCAAAAAGTCATCAAGAGATATACAATGGAAGGCTGGTGCTTAAGGACAAGGAAAGATCAATATGAGCTTTGGAAATAGAAGGCATCGGGAAGAAAAAAATCGAGCACGGGAACGGATTCAAGCTGGTTTGTATATGACTTGGTCACGTGCACAAAGCCTTGCGGTGCACTAGTATGCAGTGGTGGAGCTACGAACGAGCAAAATTATGCAACTTTATGGAACTGGTACCCTTCAAGAATAACCGGGGCGCTCTGGGTCATTTTCGGGACACTTCCGGCATGCAAAACACTTTTGAAAGCATCTGGAAATCTTTTGGAGTCATTGCCTTTTTCTTCTATATCCTCTAGCACCCAATTAAACCTTAGTCGTTAAGCATATGACCCTACATGTTCGGGTGATACATAGACATGACCCGGAACACCTTCCGATTAGTAGATAACAACGAATCTAGACACTCACGTTAACTCTGAAACAGGCTTGACCTTGCCCCCCCCCCCTCCCCTTATAAAAAAGGCACAAAAGGCCGAACCGATACAAAGTAAAGAGAAAACCCTCATACATGTAGCTCGAAAGGAAAACAAAACAACATTGATCTAGTGGCACAAGCACCACTAACCCAACACCAAGCATGGAACCAGGAGACACCACCCCTAGCACATAACACCCACTAGTACTGGACAAGATCGAAGCAGGCACCATGGTACCGAACACATCGAGCCATCTCCAAAAAGGGCCGCCTCACGGTAGAGACAGCCCCCACACTCCGGGTTGTGGAGCACCGCTCATGCCAAGAGAAAGCAGGGACCGAGAACGGAGACCACGGTGACACGTCAAAAAGATTGTGCTGGCAAACGTGGTCCCCGGTTCCAGCAAACTTGCTCGCCGGTTGCAGTATTCTATGTGCCCTGTCACAGCTCCAGCTTGTGGCTCACGACATCGCACAATGCGGTCACAGCTCCCCGGTAGCGCACTGTCACTGCTGCACGCTTCACCACTATGGCGCGCAGAGGAAGCCGAGAGAGTGAGTGGCGCGTGACCATGGCATCAAACCTGACGAGGTGCCAGCCATGAGATGGGCTTGCACTAGCGCCATGGCCGCGAGCTTTGCAGTGTGCCCAGGCGGTGTGGCGGTGTGATCAACACTCGTGTAGGCCGACGAGATGGAGGTGAGGGGAGCATCATCTTTGAGATGGTGAGGGTGAGAGACATGAGGCAGTGTGCGTGGGCTGGCATCACGTCGTGGGTTGGGTCTGTACTGTGATGAAAACTAGAAGCGGATCCTTGTCTACCCCTTTTTGAGAAGAAAAGCAACAACTTTTCAACCCCGCATGTCTGTGCATACATTTGGCACTATGGCCGGCAGACCCGAGCTCCATGCAAAGCTGGGCTTGAGGATGTTACAGTATATGTGAATTGCACTAGCGCTTTCCATCAGTTTGGACTTTTGGTTGCGTTGGCTAGTGCATGAAGATTAACATGGTATCAAAGCTAAGGTCTTGAGTTCAAGTCCTGGCTTTCGCAATTTGTTAAAAATTGGTGGTAGCCCCCCTTTGTGTCCACGTAGAGGCCTCTTGAATCATACGTGAGTTTCGCGCGCCGTCGCTCTCTTCCGGTTGCACGTGTTGACTTGTCTTCCCCGTCACACGTGAGAGGGGGTGTTACAGTATATGTCAATTGCACTAGCCCTTTCCATCAGTTCGAATTTTTGGTTGTGTTAGCTAGTGCATGAAGCTTACAGAGAACTGATATCAACCTGAGAGTTTCGTACGGTGTGGCGTAAATGCATACGGGATCCGCTGAGAGCGTTGTCCACCGAGATAGGTAGCCTCACCCTCACAATGTACTACCGGATGATAAAGGGGTAGACAAGATTTCAGAAGCTATTTGTCCCCGAGCCATGGTCGGTTCATGTTGAGCTGCTTCACACTCAAAACTTCTGATCTATGGTTCTACATTTATTATTGCTAACCTCAGCACTATGTAATCATACAATTTACATGTTGTTTTTGTTTCCAACACTTGTATATATAGGCTCAAAACCTTTTTTTAAATTGACTGAGTTGCACCCAGAGGATACGCACCACCGGAGTACCTATTGAGAGGGGAGATGACACTCACGTGTGACGTCTACAGTGTTGCCGTTGTTCTGCTTGAGACTCTTAGTGGAGAAATGAACGGGGAGCTGCAAAGGCTACTTCTACGTGTAAGTGCACACTATAAAGGATTCAAAATATGTCTAAGCTTGGTCATTGTTAACCTGCAATCTTCCACTTAGCATCAAAGAATCATGCAAGGGAATCACCATTTTTTGTTGCAGTCATGGGTTTTATGGGATCCAGACAATATAGTGGCTCTTATTGATTCAACAACAACAGATCTCCTTCCTCTCGCTGAAAGTGATTTTTTTTAGAAAACCCTGAAACTAATTCTGATATAGCTTCTGTAGTCCGGAGGTGCAACTAGATTGCCATTTTTTAGGTTCAAAAATCACCGGATGATAGACCTACCATGCCTCAAAAATACAAAAGTTTTTCTGCACATTGTAGTTTTAGTTTATGGTTGACTTGGAAAGTTTGAAGTCCATTTGTTGTTTCATCTGGGAGGAATTTTTTTTTAAATCTATCTAGTAAGAATCTCAATCCAGTAATGGATGGCACGGATCAGGACTGAAGTACACCCATGTTTGCAACATCCATTCTCTTAAAGGCAAGCTTTTAATCTCACTTCTTGCTAACAGGGTATTTGAAACGTGCAGTACACCCAGATTTAGAAAATCTAGTCTCTTAAAGGTAAGCTTTGCATCTCTCTCCTCGCTTACTGTGCAGCATGTCACCTTCCAAGCTTTAATATTTTTGCATTTCTATTGACTACCTCTCAAAACAGGCTTTCGTCCCGCTTTATTATAAATGAAATAACCAACATGTTCATATAAAAAGCTCAAGTGTCGCACCGGAAATAAAATATTCTGCTGGGGCAACAACAAAAACATGAAACATGCCCAAAAGAAACATAAAAGAAATACCAAAAAACACCACCAAGTAGCCGGTAGCTCATGTGCTTAGGTGGTCAGTGGCGAAATCAGGCAGTGTGTGGCAGTAGTCATCCTGTGTATAATGTCTTCAAGCCGGTCACGGTCCAGCTGCCTCGAGAGCGGATGCCGGTGCTGGAAAAATGCAAGGAATATGAAGATCGAGTCAAAGGCCTGCCTAAAAAAAGTCTTCGTTGTAGTTGCTCCTTTCTCTTCGTCGTGCTCCGGATGAAAATCTAGATCCTCGGATCGGGCAGCATCCATGCTTTGGTGTCGTATCCTTCATGAAAGCACCGTCTTGGAGCTCACGGTGTCATCGACCCACAAATTCACCTCTCCGCGGTATCTCCAGGAAGTGTTGTGGCGGCTCCGTAGTGATGCGTACTGTCATCTTGCAGTCTAACTCGAGTCGTTTCGTGTGTGGTTGTTGTAGCTTTTGGCACCTTTTATCTGGCCTTGGGTGAGTGTGGTTGTGGTGGTGTTGTGTTGTGATTTATATCGGTTGTTGCTTTATATAAAGTGGGGCGAAAACCTTTATTGGTTATAAAAAGACCTGCTCAATAACCATCTTGGTATGCACCGTCCACAACGTGCAAACTAGTGCCCCGAACACAAGCCGAAAGAGGCATCTCCTGCTCCCGGTCTGCTTAGCATGAGTTTGGAGGAACCCGGCCAGGTCCAGGCCTCCTAGTCGGGAACATATTGGCAGATACCTTGGGAGGATAGAATGATATCATTCAATTTTTCTTGTATATACTATTCTGTCTTAATTAATGAGAATGGCATGCTCTTGCCGTTGTTTCAAAAAAGAAAGAAAAAACATGACTTCCTTACCCTTTTTTTTACGAAAGAGTAAGTTCATTACTCAAGGATAGCTCAATCAATCAAATTGGCACAAGTAACCAATCTCATCCGAACCACACCTCAATAACACAGTTGTACGTCCACACCTCAATCTCATCATGACATGCAGAAATATGAATATTTGAGGATATGGACGTCCTCTAAATACTCTTATATTTCTTTACGGAAGCAGTATTCATTTAAATGGACTGTGAGACGATGGGTGCTGGCTCCTTTGAGTTATACCAGCTAGCAGCTCTTTTAGTCATGGCACCAGCCCACAGTCACTTTTTGACCAATAAATTTAAGGTACATTTATAGTGATAAGATACAAGAACAGCAAGTGATGTAGAGCTTTCGAGAACGGCGGGAGTACGTCAGAATGAGAATACTAGCCAGCATGAATGGGCGCCATCATTTTGTGACAAAGAGCCTGGTTGTGTGCAATGTAGACATGGTGGCACACAAAAGTACGTAGCAGGAGGTCAATGGTCGCGGTTTTTGTGATCAGTGAGTGTGTCAAAAAGATGAGCAGTTTGGCGTCTAATTGGTGTGTCCAATGTACGAGTGGCACTCACTAGCAATTTCCTAGAAATTTTGATGTATTAAAGGCTAAGTCATTACGTGTAATTTCATATTGCACACACTAAAGCACAAACACCGTATTGGCAAAGGGCTTTGATGGTGCTTTTGTCCATAGGGTCATGCAGCTGGTCTCGGGTGGCCACATTGCGGTGTCGGTTAATGGGAGGTCTAGCAACTTTTTCCAGAATTTCAGAGGCCTCAGGCAGGGCGATCCAGCTTCTCCTATCTTGTTCAATTTCGTCGCGGATGCGCTTTCCAATATCTTGTCTAGAGCCGCGGCGGCTGGACACATCTCCCCGGTCAGCTCCTACCTCATTCCTGAGGGTGTCTCCCGCCTCAAGTATGCGGACGATACAATTATTATGGTGGAGCTTAATGACCCCTGTTTATCCCATCTTAAGTTTCTGCGGCTTTGCTTTGAGGCCTTGTCTGGGCTTAAGATTAATTTTTCAAAAAGTGAGGTGATCATCACTGGGGTGACGGAGGCTGAGGCATTGCGAGTCTCTCAATTACTCAACTGCTTGCTGGGTTCCTTCCCTCTCAGGTATCTTGGGCTTTCTATCTCTTCTGACAAACTCTTGGCTAAGGATTATGCACCTACGGTGGCTAAAGTAGGCAACCTTGTTATGCCTTGGTGGGGCAGATATAATACTCAGGCTGGCAAGGTTGCTCTTATCAATGCTTGTCTTTCCTCCCTTCCTATGTTTTTGATGGGGTTTTATCTTCTCAGTAACGGCACTCATGCTGGGTTTGACAAGCACAGGGGTGCTTTCTATTGGAATGCTGCTCATAATAAATGCAAGTATAAATTGGTTAAATGGGATCACATTTGCCGGCCCAAGAGCCTTGGGGGGCTGGGTATAATTAACACCTTGGTTATGAACAAGTGCTTGATCATTAAGTGGTGGTGGAAGATCATGACCATCTCGGAAAACCCTCTTTGGTATAATATTCTCAAGGCAAAATAATTTCCTACCTCCAGCCCTATGTTTGCCCCCGTCGTGGGCTCGTCTCAATTCTGAAAAGATCTTGTTAAACTTCGCCCGGTGTTCCAATCCCTTGTCAAATGTGTGGTGCATAACGGTAGGTCCACGCGGTTCTGGCTCGACTGATGGTGCGGTCCAGCCCCGCTGGCTGTTTCTTTCCCGGTTCTTTTTTCTTATTGCCCGGATCTCGGGATCTCGATCTATGAGCTCTCTGACAATAACTGGGACCTAGAGTTGCGCCGATCTCTGTCTCCTAAAGAGTTGGTTGACTGGCAGCGTCTTGTTGGTGGACGCGAGCTCCGCGGCGGCGACCAGCGTGGCGCCGGCGGAGAGGCCGCGGGCCGGGGCGTGACGTGGATTAGCTCGGTGAGCGAGCGCGACCGGTCGCCACAAAGCATGGCGCAGGCGGCGAGCGCGACATCGGCCTGCGTCGGGAGCTTGCTGGTGGAGGAAGAGCAGCGCAACTGGGTGTATTCCACTGAGCACCACCCGCACCACCCAGTGGCCGGCCATGTTGACCCGGCGCTCATGCTCGGCTCCATCGACGCCGCGTACCCGTCCGGTGCACGACGCCGCGGCACCATGTCCCCGGTCAGCTGCAGTTGTTTGTTTGGCTTCCCCACCTGCTCCTCCCACTCGATGCGGGAGTAGCTGGACGAGCACGCTCGCGTCCGTCCTCGTCCGTAATTCACATGCTTTCCTTCCATGCACATAAGATGTTTGTTGAAATGCCAAAAAGAGAGAAGAGGAGGAAGAAGAAGGTTCATGTGGGCCCCACCTGTCATAACGGTCAACACTAATGGTCAAAACAAATGGAGTTGACTCTGCCGCCACGTCAGCCCAGACAGGTGGGTCCCACCTGTCATAAACGCGTTTAAATCGTCTAAACTGGCCATTTTTCAAAAGTGGTAGTTTTAGTCACAAAATTAGAAATTTTTGGTAGTTATCAGTCGTTTTTATGAATGTGGTAGTTCAGTGGGACGGGAACCTCTAATGTGGTAGTTTTTTGTCAATGTATAGTTTGGTTTAGCCTAAAGTGTAGAAGCACTTAGGTAGACGAAATAATTAATGGACATATGGGTTAGATTTATAGACGCAATATCGCGCAAAACTCTTGTTTTCTCATTAAGGTAGTCTTGCCCATCGTTCACCACGCAGGGTAAAGAGACTCCTTACTTTTGAAAATACTAACTTCCAAGGACACATGCTTGAAGTGCACCACACGCCCCTCCCCCCCCCCCCCCCCCCCGCGCGCAGCCCCCGCGTCGTCCGCTCGGGCGACTCGGGAGGCGACTAGGGTTTCCGCCCAGCGCCGCCACACCCTCACCTCCTTCCCCCTCGTCGCCACCCGAGGTGGCCGCCGGCAAGCCTGCGCGGTCGCCGATGACGGTGGCGGCGAGGCCCTGGTCGCTCCGTTCCTGGCGGAGGACTCCGGATCTGGGGAGGCGGCCCTTGGCGTGGCGGCGGCGCCCTCCCGGCTGGCGGCGTCCGTGGGTGGTCCTAGCCGGCGTTCCCGACCACGCGGGTGGTGGGACGGCGGCGGGTGGTGGCTGCGGCGTGGAGATCCCCCTCCTCGTCAGTTCCGAGGTTCGACTCCCCTCCCCTTCAGCTCCCTAATCCCCGCCGGTTCCAGCAGCTTCGGTCGCCGGAATGGTGTAGATGGGTGCCCGGTGGTGCGGTTTTGGGACCATGGGAAACCATTGGTCGGTTGGTCCGGCCCGGCGGCAGCGCCGCCCTTCCTCCTTGGAGGTGCAGCTGAGATCCCAACCCTATCCACCCCCATTCCCCTCCCGGGTGAAAGCCCAAAATCCTTCTTGGATTGGGCGGTGACGGCGCGCTGCGCATCGTGTCCTCCTTGGAGGCGCCGCCTGGGGAGTGTGCGTTCGGGTGAGGGGCGGCAAAGGTGGAGTTTTGGGCGGCTCTGGTTATCAGGTGGCTGTGGTTGGTCTGGCTCGCAGGGAAGTCTGTCCCCGCTCCCCTCAAGTGCGGTGCTCCTCGGTGGTGGCGTGTTTGGCTCAGCTCCAGCGGTACAACATCTGCGATCCGGCGGTTGGGGATAGGGTTCCTCTTCCCGGCAGTAGCAGCACGTCCCTCGCCGTGGACGCCCGGTGTTTCTCTTCAGCGGCCGACGACTCCTGCTCCTCGTCGTTCTGCGGCCTCTCATGATGTCCTTGCTGCTCGTTCTTCAGTGGCTCCTCCCGGTGGCTTTCCCGCTGTTTTTCAGGTGTCCTAGGTTGCTTCGGTGTGTCAGATGAGGTGTGCTCATGTCCTAGGAGGTTGTGCTCTGTGACTGTTCCAGGACTCGAGGTCGGCATCTCTCCTGCTCTAGGGTGAGCGTCTCTCATGTCCGTCGGCGGCGCCTTTCGATCCAAGGCGAGAGGGAAGGGTCCCTCTACGGCGAGAGCGAAGGAAGATGCTTGGTTTCCTCCTACCTTGGACTCGGTCATGTCCACAACTCCACTCTGTTTCTGCAGGTCCTCGTTGTGCTCACGCTGCTCGCAATTCTTGGTTCTTGTTTGCTGCGGTCGGCGGCGTGTACTAGCTTGGGCTTCCTCTTCTTTTTGTTTTGAGCTAGTATTCTGCGTTGAGTTGTAAGCTTCCTAGGGTGCTCCTTTGTATCGTTCGGCCGATGTGCTTGTTGTTGTGTTGTAATTCCTGGCCGGTTGATGGCTTTGTTAATTCAAAGCCGGGCTCATCGCGAGCCTTCGTTCTAAAAAAAAAAGGACACATGCTTCACCAAATTGAGTTTATATATCTCAGTGGACGAGAGGAGAAACTGGCTAGTGGCCATGTCTATCCCCACTTCACCAAATTGAGTTTATAAGGATTGGATTGTGTGATAAGATGTAGCTAGCTCATTTGCAATATTAGTTGCTTCTTTTGCCTGGCCACACGCCCCCCACGCATGCTCGTCTATATATAAGCACATCCACACCTCTTATTTACTTCTGAAGTAAGCTTAGACTAAGTATAGATTGTAGGGTCCATACAGATTGAGATGAGATACAAGAGACAGCATATGCAAAAAAAGTCGTTAAGTGAAATACAATCATAGGCTGATGCTTAAGGACAAGGAAAGATCGATGATAAGCTTTAGAAATAGAAGGCATCTGGAAGAAAAAATCGAGCTCTGGAGCAGATTCGAGTTGGTTTGTACATGATCGGGTCAAGTGGCCAGTCTCTTACCGTAATGGCAGAGCTACAGCCGAGCAAAATTGTGCAACAATCCGCCCAGCCCCACGGAAATTCACTTGGATATGAGAGCAAACTTCAGTTTGGACCTAGTGGAACAACTTACAACTAAACCATATAGTGAATTGCCGCCTGAGCGCCATAGCCGGCAACGGATAGTGGCCTAGGCACTTTGCCGTCATGTCGCCGAGTCGGGGAAAAAAATGGTCTGGTCGGGCCTGGGTGATCGGCGACCTCGTGTGTGGAGCTGATGCACCAACTGACGTGCGAAACGAAAAGAATAGACTACGGCGCTGATAACTAGAGGACTCCTCATTGAGATGCCGTCCAAGGCAGCGGGAGGGAGGTTCTCCAAATCACTAATTAGAGGGTACCCATTACAAAGACCACTCTCACCTCCCATCGTGATTACAAGTGGCGCATTGGTTGTGCAACACTTGCCACGACATGATAGTTTTGTGTGTCTTTTCAGATTCATTTTCTCAAAATATTTTAAAAAGATGTTTTATCTTGGGAGGAGGAAAGAGGTGGCAAAACAAAAACTCCCCCGGGTCACTCCCACGAGCGACCGGGGGCAGCCCTAGTGTGTAGTCACCCTCCCTTCTACTCCGGGATCCCTCCCCCACTGTTCTCATGAGGTGTCGCCGGGCAAGGCCCAGCAGGCGCAGGTGGCGGTGGGCCCTGCTCCCTCTCTGCTCGTTCGGTGGTTGGCATGGGACTGCGTGACGGGCGGAGGCGCTGGGCTACCACAGGGCCCAGCGGTGCGATGATGGGCGTGCAGGGCGGCGGCGCTCTTGGGCTATGGCATGGTGTGGTAGCTACAGAGCTACAAAGCTCCCTTCATCAGGTGGTGGCGTGCGTGACGACCCCGGCCACATCCGGACGGTTCTTGTGCTGACGGCCCATCGTGCAGCGTGGGGTGTGGACGGCGTGGGCAACGGGCGGCCGATTGTGCCATTGTCATTAGCTCATAGAGTGGGTGGCGTGGCTGTTGCGGTGGATGGAGCATGTCCAGGAGGGCGGGGACCAGATCTAGCAGATGGATGGTGTGGGCTGTGGGGGAAGCTAGCATTGCGGTGGACGCCTTCCACCATGGCCTCCGAGCTGAGGAGGCAGTGGCGTGGTGGCGGTGGTGCCTAACTGGCAGCGCCTGGTCGACTATGACAATCTCTTCCCATGGTACGTGGCGGAAGGACGATGCTGGTTCGCACGGGGCGGAGCAGGTCGCACAGCGGCCACAAAGATGGGTGCGTGACGGTTGGAGGTACCGGCTACGACCGGGTGTCCGGAGGTGCTGGCTGCCGCGAGGGTCCTCCTCTGAAACTGAAGTTGCCAGATCTGATGGGGACACATTACCCTCTTTGTGATGTTGGGTCACAGTTGATTGGGGACACGTATTGGCTTCCGGTGCAGGGGTTGGACTTGGTCCCCTTTTCAGTGGTCGGTTGCTCCTCGCACGTATTCTCCTGACTCTCCATCTATGTAAATGCGGTTTCTCGTGGCGGCATCGTGTTATGGCGGCGATGACGAGTTTGTTCAAATATGTCGGGGCGGCGACCCCGGATAGCGGGCTACACGGTTGGTTTTCCGGCAAGTTACGTGGTGGCTGCACTTCTTGGTCATGTGGGAGGCAAGGGGTTTAGTGGCGGGTGGCTCGGGCCTGCTTCGACAGTTCTTGAATCTGTTGTGGAAACGCTGACCCTCGTAGCAGTGGTGATTGGAACGCTTTTGGGTGGTGCAAGTGAGTTTCTGAGTGAATGTTTTGCCCTTGGCACCGGCGCCCGTGCCTGTCGTTCTCTTCCTGGAAATATCTTCGTGGATCTCGTCCTTCTATGAGGGCTACAGGTGAAAATCCTTGTCTTCTTGCTAAGATTCTTCAGCAACGATGCTCGCTTCATGTCGTCACCCTCATGGGGCGCTGTCATAGAGCACAGGCATCCCCGGTCGTGCCTTGGTGTGGTGTTAGGCTATTTTTAGGCTTCTTATGTATCCTTTGATTTCGTTTTTGATCTTATTTTGCATAGTCCGATACCTTGGTGTGTTGCTTTATATATAAAGCAGGATGGAAGACTGATTCGAGAAATGTTCATCTCGTGAACCATGCGTCCAAATCACGAACCGTTTTTACCGTTGCATTTCTCGCATTGAGATCATAGAAATTAGATATAATTTTAATAGGTTTGGATGAATTTTTTTCCTGAAAAAACAGGAAATAAAAAACCAAAACCAAAAACCAAAATGACGTCCAACTAAACAAGTAGTGCAACATGCTGAGACAATTGAACACCTTCTTTTTGAGTGCAAGTTTGCGCGTTTTATGTGGTCAAGACCAAATGACGTCCAATTTATATTCACATAAGTGTTGCCACTATATATGGTCACTTCTTGGCGGAATGCCGAATAGGTTTAGCATGCTAATAAAGGCGGGAACGTCTGCCTTACAATGGCCTCTTTGACTAAGTAGAAATGGTTTTTTTAATGGTCAAATTTCTTCTCCTTTGCATGTTATATTCTGATGTACGGACTGCATACGTGGTGTATGCTATATCGCATAGATTAGCAACCGCTATTTAAAATGATGTGTATGTGATTGGAGCGGGTGGCCAAAAAGGTTTTTATCGAACTAAATGTCAGGATCGGTCCACCTTCACCTTTGACATAGGCACACTATGACTTCACTATTGCCAGTATGTCATTTTAATTATTTTAGTCGGACTTGTTATTGTAGATTGTGTGCATCCTATTGAGGCAGTAGCCATGTGTCGCTCTTAATGTTTTGCTCCGCTTGATACAACCAAAAAACCGATCTGATGGAAGAGACTAGACAATACATTTATATGTCAATACTCTCCCATCACGTGTGGCTCCTTCACGCCTAAACATGGACCGAAAGTGGACTGTAATTTAATTGCGCCAGTCGGCTCTTGAACTCAAGACCGCTTGACCTTGATACCATATATAATTGCATGCTCTAGACAATGCAACCAAAAGACCAATCTCATGGAAGAGATTAGGCAACATATTTATACCTCAATAAGGGAGGAAAACTTATGATGGTCCATGTGGGAAAAAATACTGGCTGCTAAGGAGCATACAGTTCTTTCAACATTTGATTAAGCGCAATCAAACTGAGTGGAATTTACCCCATAAAAAAACTTACTTCAATTTCATGTACCATAGGCCATAGCTAACTTTTAAAGTACATTTGCTGCACCGTACTTTGTCGTGCGAATGCCATTAAAAGGTCTGCAGTTAGAATGAGAACAGAGCAGCAGCACCGTTGCGTGGGCACCTACTACTTACTCTCTGCAAAGTTTCCAGTGAAAGTATTTGACACTAGAACCCCACAATGGGAGTGTTTTTACACCCCTGAATGCCTCATGCATCGTATCATACGGTACAGTTTAGCTAAAAAAAATTAAATAATACATTTTTTTATAAAATTACAGAAATAATACGCGGAAATTATTATTTTCAAAAATAATACACCGTCGGCCCGCTGCAGGCCGACTGGGCCTAATCGGCCCACAGCAGGCCGATCGGCTAGCAGCAAGCCGACTGCAGGCCCGGCTGGCATGCGGCGGCCTGTGGTTGGTCGGGCCACGTCGCAAGGGGGAGGTAGTGGGCTGTCGGCGTGGTGCGCCCCTGTCGGCCTACCGCCCGCCGATCGGCCAGCTGCTGGCCGACAGGGTGCTGCCACCTGACGCGCTGGCCGGCCCGTGGCCTTATCCTCCCCTTCCTCCCTTCTTCTTCTCCCCTTACTCGTTTCTTCTGTGTTCTTCCCTTCTCCTCTCTCTACAGAAAAATGGCACCCATTTATACACCTAAATGAGCAAGATTTTCGCGATTTTGGCACCGTGAATGGGTTCAACTCATTTAGGGCAGCCAAAAGAGGTGTCGATCTACTGATGGGGTAGCTCGTGGTGGTCGTGGTGAGCATTTTGGTGGAGGTGGTGGTGGTGAAGTTGGGGCAGTGTGGTGGTGGTGAAGTTGGGGCAGTGTGGTGGAGGTGAAGCTATTGTTCGTCGTTCTTCGTTGGAGCCGGAGCACCGGCAGTTTTTCGTTCGTCGTTCATCGTTCGTCGTTCGTCGTTCTTCGTTCGCACGCACGCTTCAAGGGTATATTTCAGCCCACATTTTATTTTTCGTAGGTGCTCCGGTAGTATACGTAAATATTGTTATTTGCCCCGGTAGTATACGTAAATATTTGTGTGCGATTATTGTTATTTGCCCCGGTAGTATACGTAAATATTGTTATTTGCCCCGGTAGTATACGTAAATATTCTTCGTTCGCACACACGCTTCGTTCGATGTGAAATTAAATTTGTGTGCGATTATTGTTATTTGCCCCGGTAGTATACGTAAATATTTGTAGTTGCTACGGCAAATATTCGTAATATAGTTGTAGGTGTGTGAATTGTATTAGTTGTTAGTGGGGATAATAAGTTAACACGCACACAGGTGCGTGATAAGAAGTTGGAAACATGAATAAAAAGTTCGAAAGAAGAGACAAGTTTTTTTAAAGAGTTCGGGTCGGCATGTGCGTAGCATGTCAGTGTGATGGAAATTTAACAAGCAAACAAAAAAAAGGAAAAGTACAACTACATGTTAAAAAACGTTTCAGTCCGTATCCGATGCCAATTTGAAGCGGATTACACGCTAACCTTTATTCTGCGTATTTTCTAAAGTCCATTAACTAAAGTACGTCTCAATGCCACACTGTTTTTTTTTAAACTGCCACGCTGTAGTTTAACCCATAACAAGCAATAGCACCCCGCTGATGCCTAAACGTGGGCCTACTAACAAAAAAACTTCGGATAAAAACTTCTTTGCAAGGAAGAATTTTACATGATCGTAGAAAAAAGACGCATGCCTTTTTCTAAATTATTCTTAAAATAGATTAAAATAAAAAATACATCAACATGGGCCATATAATTCAAATAAACTGAATTATCATATTTGTCGGTTATATTATTATTATTATTTGAGGCCTATTTATTATTAGTAAACATGGGCCTATTTATTATATTATTATTAAAACAAGAGTCAAGCAACTCATCATAATCGTCCACATAGATTAAATTATATTGATCGTGAAATTTACTATGGTCCTGGTAATATATAGACATGTCTAATACTTGTATTTCGTTGTTGAAAAAAAATAGGTGAGTCGAGATGTCCGATATAGTGAAGTTGAGATTTTACTATGGTCCTGGTACTGTCCAAACAAATGAGTTGGGAGCAGAGCTGAGTGAATTTACTCACATAGAGGTGGCAATGAGCGCACCACAAACATGGTCTGTTAGTCAGTTGAAACAATGGATTGCGGCAAGTTTAGGTCTTGATACTAAAACACACACCGTCGGTGTTCATGCATTTTGGACACGGTCAAGTTCAAAAATTTACTTTTATTTGAGGCCAATAGAGGGAGACTCCGATTGGGTGCGGTGGTTACAAGGTTGTGAACGAAGGGGATGCAATCCTGTTGCTTTAGTGCTTCCCGTCGTGAAGGAGGTCACTGCACATGAAGGCGAGGGTGGCTACGAAGGACAGAGCAGTCAGGTAGAAGGAGGAAATGCTTATGGTTACGAACAAGGACAGAGCAGTCAGGTAGAAGGAGGAAATGCTTATGGTTATGAACCAGGGCAGAGTAGTCAGGTATTAGGAGGAAATGCCGATGGTGATTACAATGGCGAGGTGGACGCTGACGAGGTAGATGGGCACATGCAGAACCAGATGGAAGAAGAAGACACCGATGTTGAAAGGGGTCATGCCGATGATTCTGACGAGTCAGATGAAGAAGAAAATGCAGAGGAGGTCCCGAATCCTGCATGGTGGAATCATGACTTATCATCTGCAATGACCGTGAATGATGGACATGATTCAGCCTGGCAATATCACCAGAACAATATTGCGACGGGTGCTATGTATCCGAACAAGCAAGCCCTGAAGGATGCAATAATTAATTGGGCAATGTCCACGCAAAGGGTTTTCACAGCTCAGGTGTCCAGTCAGAAATTCCTGACAATGGTATGCAAGAACGCAGATTGTCCCGCCAGGGTGCACGGCTTTCTCCCTACGTATGGCACAAGTTGGGTGATAAGTGACTTAGTTAATCACACTTGTCTTATTCCCTGCCTCCCTCAAGATCATGCCAATCTTTCATCCACGCTTATTGCTCGATTGTTTTACGATGAGATAGTGCAGGGCAAAGCTATGGAAGTGAAGGCAGTCCAGACAAAAGTCTTCGCCAGGTTGAAGTACAGAATTTCTTATGGCAAGGCTTGGAGGGCTAAGCATGCAGCGCTTGAGAGGAGATTTGGTTCTTATTTTGATGCATATGACTCTGTTGTCCACCTCCTCCACACCCTGCAGCAGCGGAATCCAGGCACCTATATCGATATCCAAGACATGTTCATGCCAGAGTTCCCAACTGTGAGGGTGTTGCATCGTCTCTTCTTCTCTTTCGGTGTATGCATCGAAGCTTT
Source organism: Aegilops tauschii subsp. strangulata (assembly GCF_002575655.3). NCBI lineage: Eukaryota > Viridiplantae > Streptophyta > Magnoliopsida > Poales > Poaceae > Aegilops > Aegilops tauschii. Next base: position 19,979 of record NW_027332772.1, read on the forward strand.
CAGGCATTGCCGACCGGTGATATGTGTTGACGGTACTTTTCTCACATGCAAGTACAAGGGTCAGATCCTGACAGCCATAGGTCAAGACGGCCAAAATCAAGTCGTCCCACTGGCATTTGCTTTTGTGGAGAGTGAGAACATTGAAAGTTGGACATGTTTCTTCAGGCAGTTGAAAATATCAGTTGTGAAGGAGAAGCCCAATGTGTGCATCCTTCATGACAGGCATGCAGGTATACTCAGTGCGATAAGGACACTGAAAAACCCAGGCCCTGAGGAACAAGTTCCATGGCAGGACTTGCAGAGCCGTTGGTGCATGCGCCATCTCGGGGCTAATTTCTTCTCGCAGTTTAGAAATAAGAACCTGATGAATCTGTTCAAAAAACTCTGCAAGCAGAACCAGTTATGGAAGTACAATTTGATACGCGACAGACTTAATGTGTGCACGCAGAGACACGTGAGGGACAGGAAAGCTGCAAGACATGCAGCGGTGAGGGCACATGTTGAAGCAGTAGCTGCACAGTTGGCAATAGGAACAGCGGCCGTGGAGGAGGAGCCTGTTGGGCTATGTGACCTGCCAAGCTTTGACCCACCTGGTACTAGGAGAAGGCTCGGGAGGTCGATTAAAACCTTCGAGCAGTGGATAGAGCATGAGCCTCTGGAGAGGTGGTCTTTGCTACATGACACACATGGAGCAAGGTACGGTGTCATGACAACGAACCTCGCGGAAACATACAATTTTGTGCTCAGAGGAAACCGGGCATTGCCACTTACAGCCATCGTTGAGGGTATTTTCTATGGCACCGTCAACTATTTTAGAGACAGACGTCAAATAGCAGAGCAGCATATCTTGAACAACCCAAATACACGGTACTATGAAAGAGTCACGAAGTACATGGACAACAAGATGCAAAAAGCTAGGTCACACACTGTAGTCGCCATCGGTAATCAAGAAAGAAGGTTTGAGGTCCGCTTAGCCAACAACAAATTCGGATGTGCAAATGAGTTGAGGACGCATGAGGTGAAAATTGGCAATGAAGCCTGGCCAACGTGTGAGTGCACATGCAATAAACCGAAATTGCTTCACCTACCTTGCTCACATGTACTTGCTGCTTGCGGGTAGCTTGGAATGGACGCAATATTGTTTGTGTCTCCATATTTTCTGAAAGAGGCTGTCCTCAATACCTGGACAGGTGAGCTGATGGGTTTTCGATCAATGGGTAATTTCAACAGCGTCAACCCCGCCGAAAGGCGTTACATTCCAAACCCAGAGCATATGCGTACAAGTAGAGGCAGACGGCAGTGTCAGCGCATCCGAAATGATATGGATGAATCTAAAGCAGGAGGTCCGACTAGGCAATGCATTCTATGCAATGAATTTGGCCATAGGGACACTAATTGTCCCACTTTCGTCATTGGGCGTGGACGAGGCAACCGGGGAAGAAGAGGAGGTAGAGGCAGTAGAGGAGTAAGGGCGAGAGGAAGAAGCTAAGCTAGCACTAGTTTGTTCTGAATTTGTATTAAGTGTGGTGTGGCACTATGTTCTGAATTTGTATTAAGTGTGGCACTATGTTCTGAATTTTTATTAAGTGTGGCACTATGTTCTGAATTTTTATTAAGTGTGACACTATGTTCTGAATTTTTATTAAGTGTGGCACTATGTTCTGAATTTTTATTAAGTGTGGCACTATGTTCTGAATTTTTATTAAGTGTGGCACTATGTTCTAAATTTTTATTAAGTGTGGCACTATGTTCTAAATTTTTATTAAGTGTGGCACTATGTTCTGAATTTTTATTAAGTGTGACACTATGTTCTGAATTTTGTATGTGCAGGAATGTCGGGATTGTGGTTGCTGAATGGGGACATTGATAGGGGTCATCGTGCTGCGATATGGTATGAGCGCAAGCTTGAGCCTCTGGTCACTCGCACTCCTAAGGAAAACTGGAAGATACACTCAGGATGGCTTCAGCGGTACGTGCTTTATTAATTTGCACACTGACATGCATATTAATGGTTGAAATGGGAGACACTAACTGCAAAGTTCTCTGATGAAGGTTGAAATGGGCCGGCCTTTTACCTTTCGCGCGTCTGGTTGAGTCTATCCCGGGTGAGAAACGCCTCGCCATCGATGGGTCTTTGCTGAGCTGCTTAGTGGACCGTTGGAGGCCAGAGACCCACACGTTTCACTTCAGATGGGGAGAGATGGCTCCTACTCTGAAGGATGTGTCACTTTTGCTCGGACTACCGTTGGCAGGTCATGCCGTAGGACCGTTGGACGCACCGGCTGGTTGGGAGCGAGCTCTTACATAACGTTTTCATGGTGTTTTTTCGGATGCTCCGGATCCGGTATGGGAGCATCACGGACCTAAGTATGAGTGGTTGCTAAATTTCCGGGTAATTTCCCCTACCTATTATCTTGAAGTTATCGTGCATAAAGTTTTACAGAAAATAATTGCGGCTTACTAAAACTTTCTCTTCGCTTAATGCAGATCCAGAACTTCCGGGCGCCGTTGACTGCGGAACAGATCACTCGGAGCCTGGAGGCGTACTTACTGTGGCTTTTCGGCAAGGTGATGTTCACGGAGAACCATGTCACCACTATTAGCGCCCTCTACATCCCTATGGCACTCGAGATAGCGAGCGCTCAGACGGCGGATCAGATCAGACAGAGGAGTTGGGGTTCGGCGGTCTTAGCGGCTACATACCAAGGTATGTGCAACGGTTGCCAGCTTACATCGAGAAAGCCAGCCCTTCTTGGATGCCCTCTATTCCTACAGCTGTGGTCGTGGGAGAGGTTCTTTATAGGTCGACCAGATGTACGTGTTCATGAGCCTATAGATGCCATGTTTGATGTTGACGGCATCGACATGCCTACTTTCGGTCTGTGTTTGACTCGTCGCAAGGTATGCACCGTGTTGTAGTTTAATGCAAATTTTTCTGCACAAGAGATAGTTCGATGCTAGCGGCTACTAACTTTTCTTCTCTGCAGAGACGCTTTGCTAGTGATCAGACCAGGAAGGCATACACAGCATTGAACGAGCAGTTCAATGCGTACACCGGGGTCATCTGGCAGCCCTACACGGAAGCAGCCATACAAGCGAGATACCCTGCTGGTATGTCTGTGCTATGCACAAGGGACCGAGATTACTGGATGACAAAATCTAAGATCATCTTCGATGTCTTCGTCGAGGAGATGGCACAACAGAGGGTTATGAGGCAATTTGGTCTTCTGCAGTTGGAGCTACCTCCCCCTATAGAGAACCCGGTGCCAGCACACATCCACAGGTATTAACCAGTTTTTCAATGTTGCATTATCTTTCATAGTAATCCATTCGAAGCTTTAGGTAATTGTTGAACACACACCACAATTTTAGGACGACAAGGAAGGGCATGAACAGGACAACTGCTGACTGGCTAGTTAGACTAGAGTTGTATGTTATAGAATGGGAGACAGCAAACACAAATCTATGGCACGAGAATCGCAATTTCGATCTCGATGAATTCAATCTCTATTTGCGGCGCTACATGACCGGAACACGGTTACGCATTGTTGAGTACTCCCACCCAGAGGAGATACTGGATCCTACTCCGTCGGATATGTACCCGAGCTATGATACTTCGGGCTCTAGGCAGTACGCGGTAAGATATATTTTCTTTACGTAATGTTGTCACATACTTTGACGTGCAAGAGACAGACATTATTAATCGTCATGGAAATTTGCAGGCTACCTTGACACGCGAACTCTACGACGACGTGACCACCTTTGGATGATCACTATCGTCTGGACCTCTTCTTCAGCATCGTCCAGTGGTACAACCCTTCTTGGAAAGAATTCAGAATAAGATACGGACTGTGTACGAGGCTATCACGTGCACCCTGAGAACCGATGTTGTTCAGCACCAGCAGGAGCAGCCGCGTCACTCCATGCACCGACATCAACCACGTCCACGTCTAGCACATCAGCCGACAACCAGGCCACCCCTTCCTGACCAACCTGGCAGTTCTACGTGGCACCCGCAGCACTATGGTCCCACGTCGAGCTTCGTGTTTTCTCCACAGCCACAGCAACACGGTCCCTCGTCGAGCTTCGTGTTATCTCCACAGCCACAGCAGCACGGTCCCTCGTCCAGTTTCATGTTTGAGCCAGAGCAGACGTCACACCCAGCAGGTATGTGTCTTCATATTTATTGTTTTCAATATTAATTGACGCGACCTCATTCTTCATGATGAAACGTTCCATCGCGTAGGAGCCTATGGATATCAGGCGTCTATGTCGGCATCACATGATACGTGGGGGAGTGATCAACATCCCGAGGACAACATACAGGCTCAGATGTCGCAGCACACCCAGTGGATGAACATGTTTTCGACTCCTCCACCAGGCCCGACACAGGATACACAGCATGACCAGGGAGAGTCTGAGATTCCTCCTCGTCACGTTAGGGCACCCGACAGGTTGGGATGGTCCCTGATTCCAGATCCGCCTCCCCGCCAGGCCAGACGTCGTCACTGACGCTTCTATCTATCAGTAGAGACATTACCATCTATTTCTGTGTGAGACTTATGTCTATTCTATGTATGAGACAAATGACTATGTACTTATGTACGAGACATATGCCTACTCTATTTTAGTACTCTGTTATCGGAACTACAAGATCATATTTAGATAGAACATAATATTCATACAACGAGACATTACAAACAACTAGATAGAACTACATCTAAATTAAATGGCACGTAACTGAACTCACAACATACATCATAAAAACTACATGAAGTCATCATCATCATCCTCGATCGATGCAGAACTCTTGCCCTTCGACGATGAAGAACTCTTGCCCTTCGACGATGCAGAAACCTTGCCCTTCGATGATGAAGAACTCTTGCCCTTCGACGATGCAGAACCCGGAAGCGGCGGCATGAAGATATCATCTTTGTCCTCGCTCTCCTCAGTCCATAAACATGGATTATTTGCTGCAATCATTCTGAAAGTTTCACTCTTCGGCACCACTACCTTCTTCCACCTGTCATGCAACCTAAGAAGTTCTTTACGTACCTCCTCATAGGTCCTTTCAGGCCACCCAGACCTACGTAATTGGTGAGCCAACTCATTCATTATGGTGTCACTACCGGTGAGTTCGTCCCATGGACCTATCCTATTATCCATCCTAAAATCGGTAGCTAGCCTCAGAAGAGTCCTGCTCATCCCAGGGTGAAAACTACGATCGAAAGGATAATGGGACATCTCAACTACACTACACTGCAATGCTTATCCACCTCCGTCTGAAGGGGGTTTTATAGGTAGACAGGAGAAAATGGCGGGAAAGCGAGCTCCGGTATGGCAGGAAATGGGTGGCGGGAAACGGGTGGCGGGAAAGGGTTGGCGGGAAACGGGTGGCGGGAAACGGGTGGCGGGAAACGAGTGGCGGGAAAGGGTTGGCGGGAAATGGGTGGCGGGAAATGGGTGGCGGGAAAGGGTTGTGCGGAATACGTCAAAGTTTTACAAAAAAACCAGCGATCATTCGGATAAAAAATATTGGCACATGCACCAGGCGGCCCACAGCAAGCCTAGTCGGCCCACTGCAGGCCTATCGGCCAACTGCAGGCCGACTGGACCCTGTCGGCCAACTGCAGGCCGACTGGGCTTGATCTGGTGACCGACAGCCCAATCGGCCAGCAGCAAGCTGATGGGCCACCAGTCGGCCTGCTGTGGGCTGACTGGGCTCAGTCGGCCTGCAGCGGGCCGACGGTGTATTATTTTTGAAAATTCTTTTTTCAGCGTATTATTTCTGTAAGTTCATAAAAAAATGTATTATTTAAAAAAATTAGCAATGGGAGTGTTTTTACACCCCTGAATGCCTCATGCATCGTATCATACGTACAGTTTAATGATTAGTAATCAATGTTGCCTGTTTTTGCCAGGCCAACGTGCATGATGTTCTATATATACGCATGCACAACTCTGTTTCACTCTGTAGTTCTCAACTTCAACTTGATTCTCGATTCTGCTAATTCAATAAACACTATAGCTACGTCACGCTCATAGAACAACCTATATATTGCCAACGTCGTTGACAAATACGTCGACAAGCATTGCCAGTGCTTAAGCTTTGTGAACGGAGGACATCAGGAATACAATTTCTATCGTATAATCATAGTTTTCTTACAGCAGCATATGCATGCTCGTCACCTCTCCTTACTAGCTCACCCTCACTTTTGGACTGATAAATAATTAAGGTACATTAATAGTGGTGAGATGCAAGAACATCCCGTGTAGTAGAGCCTTTGAGAATGGGAGGTGTCGGGATGAGAATACTAGCCAACATGAATGTGTGCCATCATTTTGTGACAAAGATCCTGGTTTTGTGCAATACATACATGGTGGCATACAAAAGTACGTGGATGGAGATTATTCGTCACAGATTCTTGTGATTAGTGAGTGTGTCAAAAGATGAGCAGTTTGGCGTCTAATTGGTGTGTTCAATGTAGGAGTGGCAATCACTAGTAATCTCTAAGAAATTTTGATGTATTAAAGACTACTCCTTCCGTCCTCTAACCATATTTATACAACAATACACAAACATTTATGCCATTAAATTAGTAGCAGTAGATTCATGATAAAATATATTTTCATCATATACCTATTTGGTTTCACAAACATTGATATATTTGTGCACAAACTCGGTCAAACTTTGAGATAATTTGACCCCCCAACAAAATTGGAAGTATACTATTTTAAGGACGGAGGGAGTAAGACATTACGGCAATTTCATATTTCCCGCACTAATGCGCAAACACTGACACATATTTCCGC
>NW_027332774.1:0-36456 GCF_002575655.3 Aegilops tauschii subsp. strangulata
AAATAGCAAATTATGTCACAAAGGGCTGAAAGTTGATGACGTGGCTTTGAATGGTGCATGCTGAATGCAAAAAACGTCCAGAGTTGTAATTAGTTATTAAATTTTGAATTGCCGGTGTAACAGATGAGTTTTCGTCTAAAACCCCGATACTTCGAAAGAGATTGTCCAGTTTGTACACGAAGTGCATCCAGTTTTTGCCATGACCCTCTCTACTTTTTTGCACATGCTATGCGGGTGAAATGATGATACCATGCCAAGTTTCAACCTTTCAGAGTTCATTTGTAGAGCTTTTCAATTGCAGGGCCATTTAGCTCAAAACAAATCAGTAAATGCATTAAAAATAGCAAATTATGTCAGAAAGGGTTGAAAGTTGATGACGTGGCTTTGAAAGGTGCATGCTGAATGCAAAAAACGTCCAGAGTTTTAATAAGTTATTAAAATTTTGAATTGCCGGTGTAACAGATGAGTTTTCGTCTGAAACCCTGATACTTCGAAAGAGATTGTCCAGTTTGTACACGAAGTGCATCCAGTTTTTGCCATGACCCTCTTTACTTTTTTGCACATGCTATGCGGGTAAAATGATGATACCATGCCAAGTTTGAACCTTTTCAGAGTTCATTTGTAGAGCTTTTCAATTGCAGGGCCATTTAGCTCAATACAAATCAGTAAATGCATTAAAATAGCAAATTATGTCACAAAGGGTTGAAAGTTGATGACGTGGCTTTGAATGGTGCATGCTGAATGCAAAAAAACGTCCAGAGTTGTAATAAGTTATTAAAATTTTGAATTGCCGGTGTAACAGATGAGTTTTCGTCCGAAACCCTGATACATCGAAAGAGATTGTCCAGTTTGTACACGAAGTGCATCCAGTTTTTGCAATGACCCTCTCTACTTTTTTGCACATGCTATGCGGGTGAAATGATGGTACCATGCCAAGTTTCCACCTTTTCAGAGTTCATTTGTAGAGCTTTTCAATTGCAGGGCCATTTAGCTCAAAACAAATCAGTAAATGCATTAAAAATAGCAGATTATGTCACAAAGGGTTGAAAGTTGATGACGTGGCTTTGAATGGTGCATGGTAAATGCAAAAAACGTCCAGAATTGTAATAACTAATTAAAATTTTGAATTGCCGGTGTAACAGAGTTTTCGTCCGAAACCCTGATACTTCAAAAGAGATTGTCAAGTTTGTATGCGAAGTGCATCCAGTTTTTGCCATGACCCTCTCTACTTTTTTGCACATGCTATGCGGTTGAAATAATGATACCATGCCAAGTTTCAACCTTTTCAGAGTTCATTTGTAGAGCTTTTCAATTTCAGAGCCATTTAGCTAAAAACAAATCAGTAAATGCATGAAAAACAACAAATTATGGCGCAAACGGTTGAAAGTTGATGACGTGGCTTTGAATGGTGCATGCTGAATGAAAAAACGCCCGGAGTTGTAATAAGTTATTAAAATTTTGAATTGTCGGTCTAACAGATGAGTTTTTGTCCGAAACCCTGATACTTCGAAAGAGATTGTCCAGTTTGTACACGAAGTGCATCCAGTTTTTGCCATGACCCTCTTTACTTTTTTGCACATGCTATGCGGGTAAAATGATGATACCATGCCAAGTTTGAACCTTTTCAGAGTTCATTTGTAGAGCTTTTCAATTGCAGGGCCATTTAGCTCAATACAAATCAGTAAATGCATTAAAATAGCAAATTATGTCACAAAGGGTTGAAAGTTGATGACGTGGCTTTGAATGGTGCATGCTGAATGCAAAAAACGTCCAGAGTTGTAATAAGTTATTAAAATTTTGAATTGCCGGTGTAACAGATGAGTTTTCGTCCGAAACCCTGATACTTCGAAAGAGATTGTCCAGTTTGTACACGAAGTGCATCCAGTTTTTGCCATGACCCTCTCTACTTTTTTGCACATGCTATGCGGGTGAAATGATGATACCATGCCAAGTTTCCACAATTTCAGAGTTCATTTGTAGAGCTTTTCAATTGCAGGGCCATTTAGCTCAAAACAAATCAGTAAATGCATGAAAAACAACAAATTATGGCGCAAACGGTTGAAAGTTGATGACGTGGCTTTGAATGGTGCATGCTGAATGAAAAAACGCCCGGAGTTGTAATAAGTTATTAAAATTTTGAATTGTCGGTCTAACAGATGAGTTTTTGTCCGAAACCCTGATACTTCGAAAGAGATTGTCCAGTTTGTACACGAAGTGCATCCAGTTTTTGCCATGACCCTCTTTACTTTTTTGCACATGCTATGCGGGTAAAATGATGATACCATGCCAAGTTTGAACCTTTTCAGAGTTCATTTGTAGAGCTTTTCAATTGCAGGGCCATTTAGCTCAATACAAATCAGTAAATGCATTAAAATAGCAAATTATGTCACAAAGGGTTGAAAGTTGATGACGTGGCTTTGAATGGTGCATGCTGAATGCAAAAAACGTCCAGAGTTGTAATAAGTTATTAAAATTTTGAATTGCCGGTGTAACAGATGAGTTTTCGTCCGAAACCCTGATACTTCGAAAGAGATTGTCCAGTTTGTACACGAAGTGCATCCAGTTTTTGCCATGACCCTCTCTACTTTTTTGCACATGCTATGCGGGTGAAATGATGATACCATGCCAAGTTTCCACAATTTCAGAGTTCATTTGTAGAGCTTTTCAATTGCAGGGCCATTTAGCTCAAAACAAATCAGTAAATGCATTAAAAATAGCAGATTATGTCACAAAGGGTTGAAAGTTGATGACGTGGCTTTGAATGGTGCATGCTGAATGCAAAAAACGTCCAGAATTGTAATAAGTTATTAAAATTTTGAATTGCCGGTGTAACAGAGTTTTCGTCCGAAACCCTGATACTTCAAAAGAGATTGTCAAGTTTGTATGCGAAGTGCATCCAGTTTTTGGCATGACCCTCTCTACTTTTTTGCACATGCTATGCGGTTGAAATAATGATACCATGCCAAGTTTCAACCTTTTCAGAGTTCATTTGTAGAGCTTTTCAATTTCAGAGCCATTTAGCTAAAAACAAATCAGTAAATGCATGAAAAACAACAAATTATGGCGCAAACGGTTGAAAGTTGATGACGTGGCTTTGAATGGTGCATGCTGAATGCAAAAAACGCCCGGGGTTGTAATAAGTTATTAAAATTTTGAATTGTCGGTCTAACAGATGAGTTTCCGTCCGAAACCCTGATACTTCGAAAGAAATTTTCAAGTTTATACACGAAGTGCATCCAGTTTTTGCCATGACCCTCTCTACTTTTTTGCACATGCTATGCGGGTGAAATGATGATACCATGCCAAGTTTCAGCGTTTTCAGAGTTCATTTGTAGAGCTTTTCAATTGCAGGGCCATTTAGCTCAAAACAAATCAGTAAATGCATTAAAAATAGCAAATTATGTCACAAAGTGTTGAAAGGTGATGACGTGGCTTTGAATGGTGCATGCTGAATGCAAAAAACGTCTAGAGTTGTAATAAGTTATTAAAATTTTGAATTGCCGGTGTAACAGATGAGTTTTCGTCCGAAACCCTGATACTTCGAAAGAGATTGTCCAGTTTGTACATGAAGTGCATCCAGTTTTGCCATGACCCTCTTTACTTTTTTGCACATGCTATGCGGGTGAAATGATGATACCATGCCAAGTTTCAACCTTTTCAGAGTTCATTTGTAGAGCTTTTCAATTGCAGGGCCATTTAGCTCAAAACAAATCAGTAAATGCATTAAAATAGCAAATTATGTCACAAAGGGTTGAAAGTTGATGACGTGGCTTTGAATGGTGCATGCTGAATGCAAAAAACGTCCAGAATTGTAATAAGTTATTAAAATTTTGAATTGTCGGTCTAACAGATGAGTTTTCGTCCGAAACCCTGATACTTCGAAAGAGATTGTCCAGTTTGTACATGAAGTGCATCCAGTTTTTGCCATGACCCTCTTTGCTTTTTTGCACATGCTATGCGGGTGAAATGATGATACCATGCCAAGTTTCTACCTTTTCAGAGTTCATTTGTAGAGCTTTTCAATTGCAGGGCCATTTAGCTCAAAACAAATCAGTAAATGCATTAAAATAGCAAATTATGTCACAAAGGGTTGAAAGTTGATGACGTGGCTTTGAATGGTGCATGCTGAATGCAAAAAACGTCCAGAATTGTAATAAGTTATTAAAATTTTGAATTGTCGGTGTAACAGATGAGTTTTTGTCCGAAACCCTGATACTTCGAAAGAGATTCTCCAGTTTGTACACGAAGTGCATCCAGTTTTTGCCATGACCCTCTCTACTTTTTTGCACATGCTATGCGGGTGAAATGATGATACCATGCCAAGTTTCTACCTTTTCAGAGTTCATTTGTAGAGCTTTTCAATTGCAGGGCCATTTAGCTCAAAACAAATTAGTAAATGCATTAAAAATAGCAGATTATGTCACAAAGGGTTGAAAGTTGATGACTTGGCTTTGAATGGTGCATGCTGATTACAAAAAACGTCCAGAATTGTAATAAGTTATTAAAATTTTGAATTGCCGGTGTAACAGAGTTTTCGTCCGAAACCCTGATACTTCAAAAGAGATTGTCAAGTTTGTATGCGAAGTGCATCCAGTTTTTGGCATGACCCTCTCTACTTTTTTGCACATGCTATGCGGTTGAAATAATGATACCATGCCAAGTTTCAACCTTTTCAGAGTTCATTTGTACAGCTTTTCAATTTCAGAGCCATTTAGCTAAAAACAAATCAGTAAATGCATGAAAAACAACAAATTATGGCGCAAACGGTTGAAAGTTGATGACGTGGCTTTGAATGGTGCATGCTGAATGCAAAAAACGCCCGGAGTTGTAATAAGTTATTAAAATTTTGAATTGTCGGTCTAACAGATGAGTTTTCGTCCGAAACCCTGATACTTCGAAAGAATTTGTCAAGTTTATACACGAAGTGCATCCAGTTTTTGCCATGACCCTCTCTACTTTTTTGCACATGCTATGCGGGTGAAATGATGATACCATGCCAAGTTTCAGCGTTTTCAGAGTTCATTTGTAGAGCTTTTCAATTGCAGGGCCATTTAGCTCAAAACAAATCAGTAAATGCATTAAAAATAGCAAATTATGTCACAAAGTGTTGAAAGGTGATGACGTGGCTTTGAATGGTGCATGCTGAATGCAAAAAACGTCTAGAGTTCTAATAAGTTATTAAAATTTTGAATTGCCGGTGTAACAGATGAGTTTTCGTCAGAAACCCTGATACTTCGAAAGAGATTGTCCAGTTTGTACATGAAGTGCATCCAGTTTTTGCCATGACCCTCTTTACTTTTTTGCACATGCTATGCGGGTGAAATGATGATACCATGCCAAGTTTCAACCTTTTCAGAGTTCATTTGTAGAGCTTTTCAATTGCAGGGCCATTTAGCTCAAAACAAATCAGTAAATGCATTAAAATAGCAAATTATGTCACAAAGGGTTGAAAGTTGATGACGTGGCTTTGAATGGTGCATGCTGAATGCAAAAAACGTCCAGAATTGTAATAAGTTATTAAAATTTTGAATTGTCGGTGTAACAGATGAGTTTTTGTCCGAAACCCTGATACTTCGAAAGAGATTATCCAGTTTGTACACGAAATGCATCCAGTTTTTGCCATGACCCTCTCTACTTTTTTGCACATGCTATGCGGGTGAAATGATGATACCATGCCAAGTTTCTACCTTTTCAGAGTTCATTTGTAGAGCTTTTCAATTGCAGGGCCATTTAGCTCAAAACAAATCAGTAAATGCATTAAAAATAGCAAATTATGTCACAAAGTGTTGAAAGGTGATGACGTGGCTTTGAATGGTGCATGCTGAATGCAAAAAACGTCTAGAGTTCTAATAAGTTATTAAAATTTTGAATTGCCGGTGTAACAGATGAGTTTTCGTCCGAAACCCTGATACTTCGAAAGAGATTGTCCAGTTTGTACATGAAGTGCATCCAGTTTTTGCCATGACCCTCTTTACTTTTTTGCACATGCTATGCGGGTGAAATGATGATACCATGCCAAGTTTCAACCTTTTCAGAGTTCATTTGTAGAGCTTTTCAATTGCAGGGCCATTTAGCTCAAAACAAATCAGTAAATGCATTAAAATAGCAAATTATGTCACAAAGGGTTGAAAGTTGATGACGTGGCTTTGAATGGTGCATTCTGAATGCAAAAAACGTCCAGAGTTGTAATAAGTTATTAAAATTTTGAATTGCCGGTGTAACAGATGAGTTTTCGTCCGAAACCCTGATACTTCGAAAGAGATTGTCCAGTTTGTACACGAAGTGCATCCAGTTTTTGCCATGACCCTCTCTACTTTTTTGCACATGCTATGCGGGTGAAATGATGATACCATGCCAAGTTTCCACAGTTTCAGAGTTCATTTGTAGAGCTTTTCAATTGCAGGGCCATTTAGCTCAAAACAAATCAGTAAATGCATTAAAAATAGCAGATTATGTCACAAAGGGTTGAAAGTTGATGACGTGGCTTTGAATGGTGCATGCTGAATGCAAAAAACGTCCAGAATTGTAATAAGTTATTAAAATTTTGAATTGCCGGTGTAACAGAGTTTTCGTCCGAAACCCTGATACTTCAAAAGAGATTGTCAAGTTTGTATGCGAAGTGCATCCAGTTTTTGGCATGACCCTCTCTACTTTTTTGCACATGCTATGCGGTTGAAATAATGATACCATGCCAAGTTTCAACCTTTTCAGAGTTCATTTGTAGAGCTTTTCAATTTCAGAGCCATTTAGCTAAAAACAAATCAGTAAATGCATGAAAAACAACAAATTATGGCGCAAACGGTTGAAAGTTGATGACGTGGCTTTGAATGGTGCATGCTGAATGCAAAAAACGCCCGGAGTTGTAATAAGTTATTAAAATTTTGAATTGTCGGTCTAACAGATGAGTTTTCGTCCGAAACCCTGATACTTCAAAAGAAATTGTCAAGTTTATACACGAAGTGCATCCAGTTTTTGCCATGACCCTCTTTACTTTTTTGCACATGCTATGCGGGTGAAATGATGATACCATGCCAAGTTTCAACCTTTTCAGAGTTCATTTGTAGAGCTTTTTAATTTCAGAGCCATTTAGCTCAAAACAAATCAGTAAATGCATGAAAAACAAGAAATTATGGCGCAAACGGTTGAAAGTTGATGACGTGGCTTTGAATGGTGCATGCTGAATGAAAAAACGCCCGGAGTTGTAATAAGTTATTAAAATTTTGAATTGTCGGTCTAACAGATGAGTTTTTGTCCGAAACCCTGATACTTCGAAAGAGATTGTCCAGTTTGTACACGAAGTGCATCCAGTTTTTGCCATGACCCTCTTTACTTTTTTGCACATGCTATGCGGGTGAAATGATGATACCATGCCAAGTTTCAGCGTTTTCAGAGTTCATTTGTAGAGCTTTTCAATTGCGGGGCCATTTAGCTCAATACAAATCAGTAAATGCATTAAAATAGCAAATTATGTCACAAAGGGTTGTAAGTTGATGACGTGGCTTTGAATGGTGCATGCTGAATGCAAAAAACGTCCAGAGTTGTAATAAGTTATTAAAATTTTGAATTGCCGGTGTAACAGATGAGTTTTTGTCCGAAACCCTGATACTTCGAAAGAGATTGTCCAGTTTGTACACGAAGTGCATCCAGTTTTTGCCATGACCCTCTCTACTTTTTTGCACATGCTATGCGGGTGAAATGATGATACCATGCCAAGTTTCCACAATTTCAGAGTTCATTTGTAGAGCTTTTCAATTGCAGGGCCATTTAGCTCAAAACAAATCAGTAAATGCATTAAAAATAGCAGATTATGTCACAAAGGGTTGAAAGTTGATGACGTGGCTTTGAATGCTGCATGCTGAATGCAAAAAACGTCCAGAATTGTAATAAGTTATTAAAATTTTGAATTGCCGGTGTAACAGAGTTTTCGTCCGAAACCCTGATACTTCAAAAGAGATTGTCAAGTTTGTATGCGAAGTGCATCCAGTTTTTGGCATGACCCTCTCTACTTTTTTGCACATGCTATGCGGTTGAAATAATGATACCATGCCAAGTTTCAACCTTTTCAGAGTTCATTTGTAGAGCTTTTCAATTTCAGAGCCATTTAGCTAAAAACAAATCAGTAAATGCATGAAAAACAACAAATTATGTCGCAAACGGTTGAAAGTTGATGACGTGGCTTTGAATGTTGCATGCTGAATGCAAAAAATGCCCGGAGTTGTAATAAGTTATTAAAATTTTGAATTGTCGGTCTAACAGATGAGTTTTCGTCCGAAACCCTGATACTTCGAAAGAAATTGTCAAGTTTATACACGAAGTGCATGCAGTTTTTGCCATGACCCTCTTTACTTTTTTGCACATGCTATGCGGGTGAAATGATGATACCATGCCAAGTTTCAACCTTTTCAGAGTTCATTTGTAGAGCTTTTCAATTGCAGGGCCATTTAGCTCAAAACAAATCAGTAAATGCATTAAAATAGCAAATTATGTCACAAAGGGTTGAAAGTTGATGACGTGGCTTTGAATGGTGCATGCTGAATGCAAAAAACGTCCAGAATTGTAATAAGTTATTAAAATTTTGAATTGTCGGTGTAACAGATGAGTTTTTGTCCGAAACCCTGATACTTCGAAAGAGATTGTCCAGTTTGTACACGAAGTGCATCCAGTTTTTGCCATGACCCTCTCTACTTTTTTGCACATGCTATGCGGGTGAAATGATGATACCATGCCAAGTTTCTACCTTTTCAGAGTTCATTTGTAGAGCTTTTCAATTGCAGGGCCATTGAGCTCAAAACAAATTAGTAAATGCATTAAAAATAGCAGATTATGTCACAAAGGGTTGAAAGTTGATGACTTGGCTTTGAATGGTGCATGCTGAATGCAAAAAACGTCCAGAATTGTAATAAGTTATTAAAATTTTGAATTACCGGTGTAACAGAGTTTTCGTCCGAAACCCTGATACTTCAAAAGAGATTGTCAAGTTTGTATGCGAAGTGCATCCAGTTTTTGGCATGACCCTCTCTACTTTTTTGCACATGCTATGCGGTTGAAATAATGATACCATGCCAAGTTTCAACCTTTTCAGAGTTCATTTGTACAGCTTTTAAATTTCAGAGCCATTTAGCTAAAAACAAATCAGTAAATGCATGAAAAACAACAAATTATGGCGCAAACGGTTGAAAGTTGATGACGTGGCTTTGAATGGTGCAAGCTGAATGCAAAAAACGCCCGGAGTTGTAATAAGTTATTAAAATTTTGAATTGTCGGTCTAACAGATGAGTTTTCGTCCGAAACCCTGATACTTCAAAAGAAATTTTCAAGTTTATACACGAAGTTCATCCAGTTTTTGCCATGACCCTCTCTACTTTTTTGCACATGCTATGCGGGTGAAATGATGATACCATGCCAAGTTTCAGCGTTTTCAGAGTTCATTTGTAGAGCTTTTCAATTGCAGGGCCATTTAGCTCAAAACAAATCAGTAAATGCATTAAAAATAGCAAATTATGTCACAAAGTGTTGAAAGGTGATGACGTGGCTTTGAATGGTGCATGCTGAATGCAAAAAACGTCTAGAGTTGTAATAAGTTATTAAAATTTTGAATTGCCGGTGTAACAGATGAGTTTTCGTCCGAAACCCTGATACTTCGAAAGAGATTGTCCAGTTTGTACATGAAGTGCATCCAATTTTTGCCATGACCCTCTTTACTTTTTTGCACATGCTATGCGGGTGAAATGATGATACCATGCCAAGTTTCAACCTTTTCAGAGTTCATTTGTAGAGCTTTTCAATTGCAGGGCCATTTAGCTCAAAACAAATCAGTAAATGCATTAAAATAGCAAATTATGTCACAAAGGGTTGTAAGTTGATGACGTGGCTTTGAATGGTGCATGCTGAATGCAAAAAACGTCCAGAATTGTAATAAGTTATTAAAATTTTGAATTGCCGGTGTAACAGATGAGTTTTTGTCCGAAACCCTGATACTTCGAAAGAGATTGTCCAGTTTGTACACGAAGTGCATCCAGTTTTTGCCATGACCCTCTCTACTTTTTTGCACATGCTATGCGGGTGAAATGATGATACCATGCCAAGTTTCATCCTTTTCAGAGTTCATTTGTAGAGCTTTTCAATTGCAGGGCCATTTAGCTCAAAACAAATCAGTAAATGCATTAAAAATAGCAGATTATGTCACAAAGGGTTGAAAGTTGATGACGTGGCTTTGAATGGTGCATGGTAAATGCAAAAAACGTCCAGAATTGTAATAACTAATTAAAATTTTGAATTGCCGGTGTAACAGAGTTTTCGTCCGAAACCCTGATACTTCAAAAGAGATTGTCAAGTTTGTATGTGAAGTGCATCCAGTTTTTGCCATGACCCTCTCTACTTTTTTGCACATGCTATGCGGTTGAAATAATGATACCATGCCAAGTTTCAACCTTTTCAGAGTTCATTTGTAGAGCTTTTTAATTTCAGAGCCATTTAACTAAAAACAAATCAGTAAATGCATGAAAAACAACAAATTATGGCGCAAACGGTTGAAAGTTGATGACGTGGCTTTGAATGGTGCATGCTGAATGAAAAAACGCCCGGAGTTGTAATAAGTTATTAAAATTTTGAATTGTCGGTCTAACAGATGAGTTTTTGTCCGAAACCCTGATACTTCGAAAGAGATTGTCCAGTTTGTACACGAAGTGCATCCAGTTTTTGCCATGACCCTCTTTACTTTTTTGCACATGCTATGCGGGTGAAATGATGATACCATGCCAAGTTTCAGCGTTTTCAGAGTTCATTTGTAGAGCTTTTCAATTGCGGGGCCATTTAGCTCAATACAAATCAGTAAATGCATTAAAATAGCAAATTATGTCACAAAGGGTTGAAAGTTGATGACGTGGCTTTGAATGGTGCATGCTGAATGCAAAAAACGTCCAGAGTTGTAATAAGTTATTAAAATTTTGAATTGCCGGTGTAACAGATGAGTTTTCGTCCGAAACCCTGATACTTCGAAAGAGATTGTCCAGTTTGTACACGAAGTGCATCCAGTTTTTGCCATGACCCTCTCTACTTTTTTGCACATGCTATGCGGGTGAAATGATGATACCATGCCAAGTTTCCACAATTTCAGAGTTCATTTGTAGAGCTTTTCAATTGCAGGGCCATTTAGCTCAAAACAAATCAGTAAATGCATTAAAAATAGCAGATTATGTCACAAAGGGTTGAAAGTTGATGACGTGGCTTTGAATGGTGCATGCTGAATGCAAAAAACGTCCAGAATTGTAATAAGTTATTAAAATTTTGAATTGCCGGTGTAACAGAGTTTTCGTCCGAAACCTTGATACTTCAAAAGAGATTGTCAAGTTTGTATGCGAAGTGCATCCAGTTTTTGGCATGACCCTCTCTACTTTTTTGCACATGCTATGCGGTTGAAATAATGATACCATGCCAAGTTTCAACCTTTTCAGAGTTCATTTGTAGAGCTTTTCAATTTCAGAGCCTTTTAGCTAAAAACAAATCAGTAAATGCATGAAAAACAACAAATTATGGCGCAAACGGTTGAAAGTTGATGACGTGGCTTTGAATGGTGCATGCTGAATGCAAAAAACGCCCGGAGTTGTAATAAGTTATTAAAATTTTGAATTGTCGGTCTAACAGATGAGTTTTCGTCCGAAACCCTGATACTTCGAAAAAATTGTCAAGTTTATACACGAAGTGCATCCAGTTTTTGCCATGACCCTCTCTACTTTTTTGCACATGCTATGCGGGTGAAATGATGATACCATGCCAAGTTTCAGCGTTTTCAGAGTTCATTTGTAGAGCTTTTCAATTGCAGGGCCATTTAGCTCAAAACAAATCAGTAAATGCATTAAAAATAGCAAATTATGTCACAAAGTGTTGAAAGGTGATGACGTGGCTTTGAATGGTGCATGCTGAATGCAAAAAACGTCTAGAGTTGTAATAAGTTATTAAATTTTTGAATTGCCGGTGTAACAGATGAGTTTTCGTCCGAAACCCTGATACTTCGAAAGAGATTGTCCAGTTTGTACATGAAGTGCATCCAGTTTTTGCCATGACCCTCTTTACTTTTTTGCACATGCTATGCGGGTGAAATGATGATACCATGCCAAGTTTCAACCTTTTCAGAGTTCATTTGTAGAGCTTTTCAATTGCAGGGCCATTTAGCTCAAAACAAATCAGTAAATGCATTAAAATAGCAAATTATGTCACAAAGGGTTGAAAGTTGATGACGTGGCTTTGAATGGTGCATGCTGAATGCAAAAAACGTCCAGAATTGTAATAAGTTATTAAAATTTTGAATTGCCTGTGTAACAGATGAGTTTTTGTCCGAAACCCTGATACTTCGAAAGAGATTGTCCAGTTTGTACACGAAGTGCATCCAGTTTTTGCCATGACCCTCTCTACTTTTTTGCACATGCTATGCGGGTGAAATGATGATACCATGCCAAGTTTCTACCTTTTCAGAGTTCATTTGTAGAGCTTTTCAATTGCAGGGCCATTTAGCTCAAAACAAATCAGTAAATGCATTAAAAATAGCAGATTATGTCACAAAGGGTTGAAAGTTGATGACGTGGCTTTGAATGGTGCATGCTGAATGCAAAAAACGTCCAGAATTGTAATAAGTTATTAAAATTTTGAATTGCCGGTGTAACAGGTGAGTTTTTGTCCGAAACCCTGATACTTCGAAAGAGATTGTCCAGTTTGTACACGAAGAGCATCCAGTTTTTGCCATGACCCTCTCTACTTTTTTGCACATGCTATGCGGGTGAAATGATGATACCATGCCAAGTTTCTACCTTTTCAGAGTTCATTTGTAGAGCTTTTCAATTGCAGGGCCATTTAGCTCAAAACAAATCAGTAAATGCATTAAAAATAGCAGATTATGTCACAAAGGGTTGAAAGTTGATGACGTGGCTTTGAATGGTGCATGCTGAATGCAAAAAACGTCCAGAATTGTAATAACTAATTAAAATTTTGAATTGCCGGTGTAACAGAGTTTTCGTCCGAAACCCTGATACTTCAAAAGAGATTGTCAAGTTTGTATGCGAAGTGCATCCAGTTTTTGGCATGACCCTCTCTACTTTTTTGCACATGCTATGCGGTTGAAATAATGATACCATGCCAAGTTTCAACCTTTTCAGAGTTCATTTGTACAGCTTTTCAATTTCAGAGCCATTTAGCTAAAAACAAATCAGTAAATGCATGAAAAACAACAAATTATGGCGCAAACGGTTGAAAGTTGATGGCGTGGCTTTGAATGGTGCATGCTGAATGCAAAAAACGCCCGGAGTTGTAATAAGTTATTAAAATTTTGAATTGTCGGTCTAACAGATGAGTTTTCGTCCGAAACCCTGATACTTCGAAAGAGATCGTCCAGTTTGTACACGAGGTGCATCCAGTTTTTGCCATGACCCTCTCTACTTTTTTCCACATGCTATGCGGGTGAAATGATGGTACCATGCCAAGTTTCAGCGTTTTCAGAGTTCATTTGTAGAGCTTTTCAATTGCAGGGCCATTTAGCTCAAAACAAATCAGTAAATGCATCAA
The DNA here is from genome assembly GCF_002575655.3 of Aegilops tauschii subsp. strangulata. Lineage (NCBI taxonomy): Eukaryota > Viridiplantae > Streptophyta > Magnoliopsida > Poales > Poaceae > Aegilops > Aegilops tauschii. Next base: position 13,555 of record NW_027332774.1, read on the forward strand.
AAATAGCAAATTATGTCACAAAGTGTTGAAAGGTGATGACGTGGCTTTGAATGGTGCATGCTGAATGCAAAAAACGTCTAGAGTTGTAATAAGTTATTAAAATTTTGAATTGCCGGTGTAACAGATGAGTTTTCGTCTGAAACCCTGATACTTCGAAGGAGATTGTCCAGTTTGTACATGAAGTGCATCCAGTTTTTGCCATGACCCTCTTTACTTTTTTGCACATGCTATGCGGGTGAAATGATGATACCATGCCAAGTTTCAACCTTTTCAGAGTTCATTTGTAGAGCTTTTCAATTGCAGGGCCATTTAGCTCAAAACAAATCAGTAAACGCATTAAAATAGCAAATTATGTCACAAAGGGTTGAAACTTGACGACGTGGCTTTGAATGGTGCATGCTGAATGCAAAAAACGTCCAGAGTTGTAATAAGTTATTAAAATTTTGAATTGCCGGTGTAACAGATGAGTTTTCGTCCGAAACCCTGATACTTCGAAAGAGATTGTCCAGTTTGTACACGAAGTGCATCCAGTTTTTACCATGACCCTCTCTACTTTTTTGCACATGCTATGCGGGTGAAATGATGATACCATGCCAAGTTTCAGCGTTTTCAGAGTTCATTTGTAGAGCTTTTCAATTTCAGGGCCATTTAGCTCAAAACAAATTAGTAAATGCATGAAAAACAACAAATTATGGCCGAAACGGTTGAAAGTTGATGACGTGGCTTTGAATGGTGCATGCTGAATGCAAAAAACGCCCGGAGTTGTAGAGCTTTTCAATTTCAGGGCCATTTAGCTCAAAAGAAATCAGTAAATGCGTGAAAAACACAAAATTATGTCGGAAACGGTTGAAAGTTGATGACGTGGCTTTGAATGGTGCATGTTGAATGCGAAAAACGTCCGTAGTTGTAATAAGTTATTAAAATTTTGAATTGCCGGTGTAACAGATGTGTTTTCGTCCGAAACCCTGATACTTCGAAAGAGATTGTCCAGTTTGCACACGAAGTGCATCCAGTTTTTGCGGTGCCCCTCTCTACTTTTTTGCACATGCTATGCGGGTGAAATGATGATACCATGCCAAGTTTCAACCTTTTGAGAATTCATTTGTAGAGCTTTTCAATTGCAGGGCCATTTAGCTCAAAACAAATCAGTAAATGCATTAAAAATAGCAAATTATGTCACAAAGGGTTGAAAGTTGATGACGTGGCTTTGAATGGTGCATGCTGAATGCAAAAAACGTCCAGAATTGTAATAACTAATTAAAATTTTGAATTGCCGGTGTAACAGATGTGTTTTCGTCCGAAACCCTGATACTTCGAAAGAGATTGTCCAGTTTGTACGCGAAGTGCATCCAGTTTTTGCCATGACCCTCTCTACTTTTTTGCACATGCTATGCGGGTGAAATGATGATACCATGCCAAGTTTTAATCTTTTCAGAGTTCATTTGTAGAGCTTTTCAATTTCAGGGCCATTTAGCTCAAAAGAAATCAGTAAATGCGTGAAAAACAACAAATTATGTCGGAAACGCCCAAAGTGGCTCTATTTCATTCTATTTCACTTCCTAGCACTTCCTATCATTTAATATCCATCCCTTTGGTCTTATTGACATAAGAGATGTCATTTATAGTCTATCTCTTTCTATATATGGAAAGTCAAGAAATTCTCATCGAAACATCGAGAAATTGTGCATATAGAAAACTCTAAAGAAAGAAAAAAAGGAGACCCGGTTGAAAGTTGATGACGTGGCTTTGAATGGTGCATGCTGAATGCAAAAAACGTCCGGAGTTGTAATAAGATATTAAAATTTTGAATTGCCGGTGTAACAGATGAGTTTTCGTCCGAAACCCTGATACTTCGAAAGAGATTGTGTAGTTGGTACACGAAGTGCATCCAGTTTTTGCCTTGACCCTTTCTACTTTTTTGCTCATGCTATGCGGGTGAAATGATGATACCATGCCAAGTTTCAACCTTTTCAGAGTTCATTTGTAGAGCTTTTCAATTTCAGGGCCATTTAGCTCAAAAGAAATCAGTAAATGCGTGAAAAACAACAAATTATGGCAGAAACTGTTGAAAGTTGATGACGTGGCTTTGAATGGTGCATGCTGAATGCAAAAAACTTCCGGAGTTGTAATAAGTTATTAAAATTTTGAATTCCCGGTCTAACAGATGAGTCTTCGTCCGAAACCCTGATACTCCGAAAGAGATTGTCCAGTTTGTACACGAAGTGCATCCAGTTTTTGCCATGACCCTCTCTACTTTTTTGCACATCCTATGCGAGTGAAATGATGATACCATGCCAAGTTTCAACCTTTTCAGAGTTCATTTGTAGAGCTTTTCAATTGCAGGGCCATTTAGCTCAAAAAAATTCAGTAAATGCATTAAAAATAGCAAATTATGTCACAAAGGGTTGAAAGTTGATGACGTGGCTTTGAATGGTGCATGCTGAATGCAAAAAACGTCCAGAGTTGTAATAAGTTATTAAAATTTTGAATTGCCGGTGTAACAGATGAGTTTTCGTCCGAAACCCTAATTCTTCGAAAGAGATTGTCCAGTTTGTACACGAAGTGCATCCAGTTTTTGCCATGACCCTCTCTACTTTTTTGCACATGCTATGCTGGTGAAATGATGATACCATGCCCAGTTTCAACCTTTTCAGAGTTCATTTGTAGAGCTTTTCAATTGCAGGGCCATTTATCTCAAAACAAATCAGTAAATTCATCAAAAATAGCAAATTATGTCACAAAGGGTTGAAAGTTGATGATGTGGCTTTGAATGGTGCATGCTGAATGCAAAAAACGTCCAGAGTTGTAATAAGTTATTAAAATTTTGAATTGCCGGTGTAACAGATGAGTTTTCGTTCGAAACCCTGATACTTCGAAAGAGATTGTCCAGTTTGTACACGAAGTGCATCCAGTTTTTGCCATGACCCTCTCTACTTTTTTGCACATGCTATGCGGGTGAAATGATGATACCATGCCAAGTTTTAATCTTTTCAGAGTTCATTTGTAGAGCTTTTCAATTTCAGGGCCATTTATGTCAGAAAGGGTTGAAAGTTGATGATCTGGATTTGAATGTTTCATGCTAGATGCAGAAAACATCCGGAGTTGTAATAAGTTATTAAAATTTTGAATTGCCGGTGTAACAGATGAGTTTTCGTCCGAAACCCTGATACTTCGAAAGAGATTGTCCAGTTTGTACACGAAGTGCATCCAGTTTTTACTATGACCCTCTCTACTTTTATGCACATGCTATGCGGGTGAAATCATGATACCATGCCAAGTTTCAACCTTTTCAGAGTTCATTTATAGAGCTTTTCAACTTCAAGGCCATTTAGCTCAAAAGAAATCGGGAAATGCATTAAAAATAGCAAATTATGTCAGAAAGGGTTGAAAGTTGATGATGTGGATTTGAATGTTGCATGCTAGATGCAAAAAACATCCGGAGTTGTAATAAGTTATTAAAATTTTGAATTGCCGGTGTAACAGATTAGTTTTCGTCTGAAACCCTGATACTTCGAAAGAGATTGTCCAGTCTGCACACGAAGTGCATCCAGTTTTTGCGGTGCCCCTCTCTACTTTTTTGCACATGCTATGTGGGTGAAATGATGATACCATGCCGACTTTCAACCTTTTGAGAGTTCATTTGTAGAGCTTTTCTATTGCAGGGCCATTTAGCTCAAAACAAATCAGTAAATGCATTAAAAATAGCAAATTATGTCACAAAGGGTTGAAAGTTGATGACGTGGCTTTGAATGGTGCATGCTGAATGCAAAAAACGTCCAGAGTTATAATAAGTTATTAAAATTTTGAATTGCCGATGTAACACATGAGTTTTCGTCCGAAACCCTGATACTTCGAAAGAGATTGTCCAGTTTGTACACAAAGTGCATCCAGTTTTTGCCGTGACCCTCTCTACTTTTTTGCTCATGCTATGCGGGTGAAATGATGATACCATGCCAAGTTTCAACCTTTTCAGAGTTCATTTGTATGGCTTTTCAATTTCAGGGCCATTTTGCTCAAAAGAAATCAGTAAATGCGTGAAAAACACCAAATTATGTCGGAAACGGTTGAAAGTTGATGACGTGGCTTTGACTGGTGCATGCTGAATGCAAAAAACGTCCTTAGTTGTAATAAGTTATTAAAATTTTGAATTGCCGGTGTAACAGATGAGTTTTCGTCCGAAACCCTGATACTTCGAAAGAGATTGTCCAGTTGGTACACGAAGTGTATCCAGTTTTTGCCTTGACCCTTTCTACTTTTTTGCACACGCTATGCGGGTGAAATGAAGATACCATGCTAAGTTTCAACCTTTTCAGAGTTCATTTGTAGAGCTTTTCAATTGCAGGGCCATTTAGCTCAAAGCAAATCAGTAAATGCATTAAAAATAGCAAATTATGTCACAAAAGGTTGAAAGTTGATGACGTGGCTTTGAATGGTGCATGCTGAATGCAAAAAAGTCCAGAGTTGTAATAAGTTATTAAAATTTTGAATTGCCGGTGTAATAGAGTTTTCGTTCGAAACCCTGATACTTCAAAAGAGATTGTCCAGTTTGTACGCGAAGTGCATCCAGTTTTTGCCATGACCCTCTCTACTTTTTTGCACATGCTATGCGGGTGAAATGATGATACCATGCCAAGTTTCAACCTTTTCAGAGTTCATTTATAGAGCTTTTCAACTTCAGGGCCACATAGCTCAAAACAAATCAGGAAATGCATTAAAAATAGCAAATTATGTCAGAAAGGGTTGAAAGTTGATGATGTGGATTTGAATGTTGCATGCTAGATGCAAAAAACATCCGGAGTTGTAATAAGTTATTAAAATTTTGAATTGTCGGTGTAACAGATGAGTTTTCGTCTGAGACCCTGATACTTCGAAAGAGATTGTCCAGTTTGCACACGAAGTGCATCCAGTTTTTGCGGTGCCCCTCTCTACTTTTTTGCACATGCTATGTGGGTGAAATGACGATACCATGCCAAGTTTCCACCTTTTGAGAGTTCATTTGTAGAGCTTTTCAATTGCAGGGCCATTTAGCTCAAAACAAATCAGTAAATGCATTAAAAATAGCAAATTATGTCACAAAGGGTTGAAAGGTGATGACGTGGCTTTGAATGGTGCATGTTGAATGCAAAAAACGTCCAGAGTTGTAATAAGTTATTAAAATTTTGAATTGCCGGTGTAACAGATGAGTTTTCATCTGAAACCCTGATACTTCGAAAGAGATTGTCCAGTTTGCACACGAAGTGCATCCAGTTTTTGCGGTACCCCTCTCTACTTTTTTGCACATGCTATGTGGGTGAAATGATGATACCATGCCAAGTTTCAACCTTTTGAGAGTTCATTTGTAGAGCTTTTCAATTGCAGGGCCATTTAGCTCAAAACAAATCAGTAAATGCATTAAAATAGCAAATTATGTCACAAAGGGTTGAAAGTTGATGACGTGGCTTTGCATGGTGCATGCTGAATGCAAAAAACGTCCAGAGTTGTAATAAGTTATTAAAATTTTGAATTGCCGATGTAACAGATGAGTTTTCGTCCGAAACCCTGATACTTCGAAAGAGATTGTCCAGTTTGTACACAAAGTGCATCCAGTTTTTGCCGTGACCCTCTCTACTTTTTTGCTCATGCTATGCGGGTGAAATGATGATACCATGCCAAGTTTCAACCTTTTCAGAGTTCATTTGTAGAGCTTTTCAATTTCAGGGCCATTTAGCTCAAAAGAAATCAGTAAATGCGTGAAAAACACCAAATTATGTCGGAAACGGTTCAAAGTTGATGACGTGGCTTTGAATGGTGCATGCTGAATGCAAAAAACGTCCTTAGTTGTAATAAGTTATTAAAATTTTGAATTGCCGGTGTAACAGATGAGTTTTCGTCCGAAACCCTGATACTTCGAAAGAGATTGTCCAGTTGGTCCACGAAGTTTATCCAGTTTTTGCCTTGACCCTTTCTACTTTTTTGCACATACTATGCGGGTGAAATGATGATACCATACCAAGTTTCAACCATTTCAGAGTTCATTTGTAGAGATTTTCAATTGCAGGGCCATTTACTCAAAAAAAAATCAGTAAATGCATTAAAAATAGCAAATTATGTCACAAAGGGTTGAAAGTTGATGACGTGGCTTTGAATGGTGCATGCTGAATGCAAAAAAGTCCAGAGTTGTAATAAGTTATTAAAATTTTGAATTGCCAGTGTAATAGAGTTTTCGTTCGAAACCCTGATACTTCAAAAGAGATTGTCCAGTTTGTACGCGAAGTGCATCCAGTTTTTGCCATGACCCTCTCTACTTGTTTGCACATGCTATGCGGGTGAAATGATGATACCATGCCAAGTTTCAACCTTTTCAGAGTTCATTTGTAGAGCTTTTTAATTTCAGGGCCATTTAGCTCAAAACAAATCAGTAAATGCATTAAAAATAGCAAATTATGTCAGAAAGGGTTGAAAGTTGATGACGTGGCTTCAAAAGAGATTGTCCAGTTTGTACGCGAAGTGCATCCAGTTTTTACCATGACCCTCTCCACTTTTTTGCACATGCTATGCGGGTGAAATGATGATACCATGCCAAGTTTCAACCTTTTCAGAGTTCATTTGTAGAGCTTTTCAATTTCAGGGCAATTTAGCTCAAAAGAAATCAGTAAATGCGTGAAAAACACCAAATTATGTCGGAAACGGTTTAAAGTTGATGACGTGGCTTTGAATGGTGCATGCTGAATGCAAAAAACGTCCGTAGTTGTAATAAGTTATTAAAATTTTGAATTGCCGGTGTAACAGATGAGTTTTCGTCTGAAAGCTTGATACTCCGAAAGAGATTGTCCAGTTTGCACACGAAGTGCATCCAGTTTTCGCGGTGACCCACTCTACTTTTTTGCACATGCTACGCGGGTGAAATGATGATACCATGCCAAGTTTCAACCTTTTCAGAGTTCATTTGTAGAGCTTTTCAATTGCAGGGCCATTTAGCTCAAAACAAATCAGTAAACGCATTAAAAATAGCAAATTATGTCACAAAGGGTTGAAAGTTGATGATGTGGCTTTGAATGGTGCATGCTGAATGCAAAAAACGTCCAGAGTTGTAATAAGTTATTAAAATTTTGAATTGCCGGTCTAACAGATGAGTTTTCGTCTGAAACCCTGATACTTCGAAAGAGATTGTCCAGCTTGTACCCGAAGTGCATCCAGTTTTTGCCGTGACCCCCTCTACTTTTTTGCACATGCTATGCGGGTGAAATGATGATACCATGCCAAGTTTCAACCTTTTCAGAGTTCATTTGTAGAGCTTTTCAATTTCAGGGCCATTTAGCTCAAAAGAAATCAGTAAATGCGTGAAAAACAACAAATTATGTCGGAAACGGTTGAAAGTTGATGCCGTGGCTTTGAATGGTGCATGCTGCATGCAAAAAAGTCCGGAGTTGTAATAAGATATTAAAATTTTGAATTGCCGGTGTAACACATGAGTTTTCGTCCGAAACCCGGATACTTCAAAAGAGATTGTCTAGTTGGTACATGAAGTGCATCCAATTTTTGCCATGACCTTTTCTACTTTTTTGCACATACTATGCGGGTGAAATGATGATACCATGCCAAGTTTCAACCTTTTCAGAGTTCATTTGTAGAGCTTTTCAATTGCAGGGCCATTTAGCTCAAAACAAATCAGTCAATGCATTAAAAATAACAAATTATGTCACAAAGGGTTGAAAGAGTATGACGTGGCTTTGAATGGTACATGCTGAATGCAAAAAACGTCCAGAGCTGTAATAAGTTATCAAAATTTTGAATTGCCGGTGTAACAGAGTTTTCGTCCGAAACCCTGATACTTCGAAAGAGATTGTCAAGTTTTTATGCGAAGTGCATCCAGTTTTTGCCATGACCCTCTCTACTTTTTTGCACATGCTGTGCGGGTGAAATGATGATACCATGCCAAGTTTCAATCTTTTCAGAGTTCATTTGTAGAGCTTTTCAATTTCACGGCCATTTAGCTCAAAACAAATAAGTAAATGCATGAAAAACAACAAATTATGGCGGAAACGGTTGAAAGTTGATGACGTGGCTTTGAATGGTGCATGCTGAATGCAAAAATCGTCCAGAGTTGTAATAAGTTATTAAAATTTTGAATTGCCGGTGTAACAGATGAGTTTTCGTCCGAAACCCTGATTCTTCGAAAGAGATTGTCCAATTTGTACACGAAGTGCATCCAGTTTTTGCCATGACCCTCTCTACTTTTTTGCACGTGCTATGCGGGTGAAATGATGATACCATGCCAAGTTTCAACCTTTTCAGAGTTCATTTATAGAGCTTTTCAACTTCAGGGCCATTTAGCTCAAATCAAATCAGTAAATGCATTAAAAATAGCAAATTATGTCAGAAAGGGTTGAAAGTTGATGACGTGGATTTGAATGTTTCATGCTGGATGCCAAAAACATCCGGAGTTGTAATAAGTTATTAAAATTTTGAATTGCCGGTGTAACAGATTAGTTTTCGTCCGTAACCCTGATACTTCGAAAGAGATTGTCCAGTTTGTACATGAAGTGCATCCAGTTTTTGCCGTGACCCTCTCTACTTTTTTGCACATGCTATGCGGGTGAAATGATGATACCATGCGAAGTTTCAACCTTTTCAGAGTTCATTTGTAGAGCTTTTCAATTTCAGGGCCATTTAGCTCAAAAGAAATCAGTAAATGCGTGAAAAACAACAAATTATGGCGGAAACGGTTGAAAGTTGATGACGTGGCTTTGAATGGTGCATGCTGAATGCAACAAACGTCCGGAGTTGTAATAAGTTATTAAAATTTTGAATTGCCGGTCTAACAGATGAGTCTTCGTCCGAAACCCTGATACTTCGAAAGAGATTGTCCAGTTTGTACACGAAGTGCATCCAGTTTTTGCCACGACCCTCTCTACTTTTTTGCACATGCTATGCGGGTGAAATGATGATACCATGCCAAGTTTCAACCTTTTCAGAGTTCATTTGTAGAGCTTTTCAATTGCAGGGCCATTTAGCTCAAAAAAATTCAGTAAATGCATTAAAAATAGCAAATTATGTCACAAAGGGTTGAAAGTTGATGACGTGACTTTGAATGGTGCATGCTGAATGCAAAAAACGTCCAGAGTTGTAATAAGTTATTAAAATTTTGAATTTCCGGTGTAACAGATGAGTTTTCGTCCGAAACCCTGATTCTTCGAAAGAGATTGACCAGTTTGTACACGAAGTGCATCCAGTTTTTGCCATGACCATCTCTACTTTTTTGCACATGCTATGCGGGTGAAATGATGATACCATGCCAAGTTTCAACCTTTTCAGAGTTCATTTGTAGAGCTTTTCAATTGCAGGGCCATTTAGCTCAAAACAAATCAATAAATGCATTAAAAATAGCAGATTATGTCACAAAGGGTTGAAAGTTGATGACGTGGCTTTGAATGGTGCATGCTGAATGCAAAAAACATCCAGAGTTCTAATAAGTTATTAAAATTTTGAATTGCCGGTCTAACAGATTAGTTTGCGTCCGAAACCCTGATACTTCGAAAGAGATTGTCCAGTTTGTACACGAAGTGCATCCAGTTTTTGCCATGACCCTCTCTCCTTTTTTGCACATGCTATGCGGGTGAAATGATGATACCATGCCAAGTTTCAACCTTTTCAGAGCTCATTTGTAGAGCCTTTGAATTGCAGGGCCATTTAGCTCAAAACAAATCAGTAAATGCATTAAAAGTAGCAAATTATGTCACAAAGGGTTGAAAGTTGATGACGTGGCTTTGAATGGTGCATGCTGAATGCAAAAAAACGTCCAGAGTTGTAATAAGTTATTAAAATTTTGAATTGCCGATGTAACAGATGAGTTTTCGTCCGAAACCCTGATACTCCGAAAGAGATTGTCCAGTTTGTGCACGAAGTGCATCCAGTTTTTGCCGTGACCCTCTCTACTTTTTTGCAAATGCTATGCGGGTGAGATGATGATACCATGCCAAGTTTCAACCTTTTGAGAGTTCATTTGTAGAGCTTTTCAATTGCAGGGCCATTTAGCTCAAAACAAATCAGAAAACGCATTAAAAATAGCAAATTATGTCACAAAGGGTTGAAAGTTGAAGCTGTGGCTTTGAATGGTGCATGCTGAATGCAAAAAACGTCCAGAGTTGTAATAAGTTATTAAAATTTTGAATTGCCGGTCTAACAGATGAGTTTTCGTCTGAAACCCTGATACTTCGAAAGAGAGTGTCTAGTTTGTACCCGAAGTGCATCCAGTTTTTGCCGTGACCCTCTCTACTTTTTTGCACATGCTATGTGGGTGAAATGATGATACCATGCCAAGTTTCAACCTTTTCAGAGTTCATTTGTAGAGCTTTTCAATTTCAGGGCCATTTAGCTCAAAAGAAATCAGTAAATGCGTGAAAAACAACAAATTATGTCGGAAACGGTTGAAAGTTGATGACGTGGCTTTGAATGGTGCATGCTGCATGCAAAAAACTTCCGGAGTTGTAACAAGATATTAAAATTTTGAATTGTCGGTGTAACACATGAGTTTTCGTTCGAAACCCGGATACTTCGAAAGAGATTGTCTAGTTGGTACACGAAGTGCATCCAGTTTTTGCCATGACCCTCTCTACTTTTTTGCACGTGCTATGCGGGTGAAATGATGATACCATGCCAAGTTTCAACCTTTTCAGAGTTCATTTATAGAGCTTTTCAACTTCAGGGCCATTTAGCTCAAATCAAATCAGTAAATGCATTAAAAATAGCAAATTATGTCAGAAAGGGTTGAAAGTTGATGACGTGGATTTGAATGTTGCATGCTTGATGCAAAAAACATCCGGAGTTGTAATAAGTTATTAAAATTTTGAATTGCCGGTGTAACAGATGAGTTTTCTTCTGAAACCCTGATACTCCGAAAGAGATTGTCCAGTTTGCACACGAAGTGCATCCAGTTTTTGCGGTGACCCTCTACTTTTTTGCACATGCTATGCGGGTGAAATGATGATACCATGCCAAGTTTCCACCTTTTCAGAGTTCATTTGTAGAGCTTTTCAATTGCAGGGCCATTTAGCTCAAAACAAATCAGTAAATGCATTAAAAATAGCAAATTATGTCACAGAGGGTTGAAAGTTGATGGTGTGGCTTTGAATGGTGCATGCTGAATGCAAAAAACGTCCAGAGTTGTAATAAGTTATGAAAATTTTGAATTGCCGGTCTAACAGATGAGTTTTCATCTGAAACCCTGATACTTCGAAAAAGATTGACCAGTTTGTACCCGAAGTGCATCTAGTTTTTGCCGTGACCCTCTCTACTTTTTTGCACATGCTATGCGGGTGAAATGACTATACCATGCCAAGTTTCAACCTTTTCAGAGTTTATTTGTAGAGCTTTTCAATTTCAAGGCCATTTAGCTCAAAAGAAATCAGTAAATTCGTGAAAAACAACAAATTATATCGGAAACGGTTGAAAGTTGATGACGTGGCTTTGAATGGTGCATGCTGAGTGCAAAAAAACGTCCGGAGTTGTAATAAGATATTAAAATTTTGAATTGCCGGTGTAACAGATGAGTTTTCGTCCGAAACCCGGATACTTCGAAAGAGATTGTCTAGTTGGTACATGAAGTGCATCCAGTTTTTACCATGACCCTTTCTACTTTTTTGCACATGCTATGCGGGTGAAATGATGATACCATGCCAAGTTTCAACCTTTTCAGAGTTCATTTATAGAGCTTTTCAATTGCAGGGCCATTTAGCTCAAAACAAATCAGTAAATGCACTAAAAATAGCAAATTATGTCACAAAGGGTTGAAAGTTGATGACATGGCTTTGAATGGTGCATGGTCAATGCAAAAAACGTCCAGAGTTGTAATAAGTTATTAAAATTTTGAATTGCCAGTGTAACAGATGAGTTTTCGTCTGAAACCCTGATACTTCGAAAGAGATTGTCCAGTTTGTACACGAAGTGCATCCAGTTTTTGCCATGACCCTCTCTACTTTTTTGCACATGCTATGCGGGTGAAATGATGATACCATGCCAAGTTTCAACCTTTTTAGAGTTCATTTGTAGAGCTTTTCAACTTCAGGGCCATTTAGCTCAAAACAAATCAGTAAATGCATTAAAAATAGCAAATTATGTCAGAAAGGGTTGAAAGTTGATGACGTGGATTTGAATGTTGCATGTTGGATGCAAAAAACATCCGGAGTTGTAATAAGTTATTAAAATTTTGAATTGCCGATGTAACAGATGAGTTTTCGTCCGAAACCCTGATACTTCGAAAGAGATTGTCCAGTTTGTACACGAAGTGCATCCAGTTTTTGCCGTGACCCTCTCTACTTTTTTGCACATGCGATGCGGGTGAAATGATGATACCATGCCAAGTTTTGTCCAGTTGGTACATGAAGTGTATCCAGTTTTTGCCATGGCCCTTTCTAATTTTTTGCACATGCTATGCGGGTGAAATGATGATACCATGCCAAGTTTCAACCTTTTCAGAGTTCATTTGTAGAGCTTTTCAATTGCAGGGCCATTTAGCTCAAAACAAATCAGTAAATGCATTAAAAATAGCAAATTATGTCACAAAGGGTTGAAAGTTGATGACGTGGCTTTGAATGGTGCATGCTGAATGCAAAAAACGTCCAGAGTTGTAATAAGTTATTAAAATTTTGAATTGCCGGTGTAACAGAGTTTTCGTTCAAAACCCTGATACTTCGAAAGAGATTGTCCAGTTGGTACACGAAGTGTATCCAGTTTTTGCCTTGACCCTTTCTACTTTTTTGCACATGCTATGCGGGTGAAATGATGATACCATGCCAAGTTTCATACTTTTCGGATTTCATTTGTAGAGCTTTTCAACTTCAGGGCCATTTAGCTCAAAACAAATCAGGAAATGCATGAAAAATAGCTAATTATGTCAGAAAGGGTTGAAAGTTGATGATGTGGATTTGAATGTTGCATGCTGGTGCAAAAAACATCCGGACTTGTAATAAGTTATTAAAATTTTGAATTGCCGGTGTAACAGATGAGTTTTCGTCTGAAACCCTGATACTTCGAAAGAGATTGTCCAGTTTGTACACGAAGTGCATCCAGTTTTTGCCATGACCCTCTCTACTTTTTTGCACATGCTATGCCGGTGAAATGATGATACCATGCCAAGTTTCAACCTTTTCATAGTTCATTTATAGAGCTTTTCAACTTCAGGGCCATTTAGCTCAAAACAAATCAGTAAATGCATTAAAAATAGCAAATTATGTCAGAAAGGGTTGAAAGTTGATGACGTGGATTTGAATATTGCATGCTGGATGCAAAAAACATCCGGAGTTGTAATAAGTTATTAAAATTTTGAATTGCCGATGTAACAGATGAGTTTTCGTCCGAAACCCTGATACTTCGAAAGAGATTGTCCAGTTTGTACACGAAGTGCATCCAGTTTTTGCCGTGACCCTCTCTACTTTTTTGCACATGCGATGCGGGTGAAATGATGATACCATGCCAAGTTTTGTCCAGTTGGTACATGAAGTGCATCCAGTTTTTTGCCATGGCCCTTTCTAATTTTTTGCACATGCTATGCGGGTGAAATGATGATAGCATGCCAAGTTTCAACCTTTTCAGAGTTCATTTGTAGAGCTTTTCAATTGCAGGGCCATTTAGCTCAAAACAAATCAGTAAATGCATTAAAAGTAGCAAATTATGTCACAAAGGGTTGAAAGTTGATGACGTGGCTTTGAATGGTGCATGCTGAATGTAAAAAACGTCCAGAGTTGTAATAAGTTATTAAAATTTTGAATTGCCGGTGTAACAGAGTTTTCGTTCAAAACCCTGATACTTCGAAAGAGATTGTCCAGTTGGTACACGAAGTGTATCCAGTTTTTGCCTTGACCCTTTCTACTTTTTTGCACATGCTATGCGGGTGAAATGATGATACCATGCCAAGTTTCATACTTTTCGGATTTCATTTGTAGAGCTTTTCAACTTCAGGGCCATTTAGCTCAAAACAAATCAGGAAATGCATGAAAAATAGCTAATTATGTCAGAAAGGGTTGAAAGTTGATGATGTGGATTTGAATGTTGCATGCTGGTGCAAAAAACATCCGGACTTGTAATAAGTTATTAAAATTTTGAATTGCCGGTGTAACAGATGAGTTTTCGTCTGAAACCCTGATACTTCGAAAGAGATTGTCCAGTTTGTACACGAAGTGCATCCAGTTTTTGCCATGACCCTCTCTAGTTTTTTGCACATGCTATGCCGGTGAAATGATGATACCATGCCAAGTTTCAACCTTTTCAGAGTTCATTTATAGAGCTTTTCAACTTCAGGGCCATTTAGCTCAAAACAAATCAGTAAATGCATTAAAAATAGCAAATTATGTCAGAAAGGGTTGAAAGTTGATGACGTGGATTTGAATATTGCATGTTGGATGCAAAAAACATCCGGAGTTGTAATAAGTTATTAAAATTTTGAATTGCCGATGTAACAGATGAGTTTTCGTCCGAAACCCTGATACTTCGAAAGAGATTGTCCAGTTTGTACACGAAGTGCATCCAGTTTTTGCCGTGACCCTCTCTACTTTTTTGCACATGCGATGCGGGTGAAATGATGATACCATGCCAAGTTTTGTCCAGTTGGTACATGAAGTGTATCCAGTTTTTGCCATGGCCCTTTCTAATTTTTTGCACATGCTATGCGGGTGAAATGATGATACCATGCCAAGTTTCAACCTTTTCAGAGTTCATTTGTAGAGCTTTTCAATTGCAGGGCCATTTAGCTCAAAACAAATCAGTAAATGCATTAAAAATAGCAAATTATGTCACAAAGGGTTGAAAGTTGATGACGTGGCTTTGAATGGTGCATGCTGAATGCAAAAAACGTCCAGAGTTGTAATAAGTTATTAAAATTTTGAATTGCCGGTGTAACAGAGTTTTCGTTCAAAACCCTGATACTTCGAAAGAGATTGTCCAGTTGGTACACGAAGTGTATCCAGTTTTTGCCTTGACCCTTTCTACTTTTTTGCACATGCTATGCGGGTGAAATGATGATACCATGCCAAGTTTCATACTTTTCGGATTTCATTTGTAGAGCTTTTCAATTGCAGGGCCAGTTAGCTCAAAACAAATCAGTAAATGCATAAAAAATAGCAAATTATGTCACAAAGGGTTGAAAGTTGATGATGTGGCTTTGAATGGTGCATGGTGAATGCAAAAAACGTCCAGAGTTGTAATAAGTTATTAAAATTTTGAATTGCCAGTGTAACAGATGAGTTTTCGTCTGAAACCCTGATACTTCGAAAGAGATTGTCCAGTTTGTACACGAAGTGCATCCAGTTTTTGCCATGACCCTCTCTACTTTTTTGCACATGCTATGCCGGTGAAATGATGATACCATGCCAAGTTTCAACCTTTTCATAGTTCATTTATAGAGCTTTTCAACTTCAGGGCCATTTAGCTCAAAACAAATCAGTAAATGCATTAAAAATAGCAAATTATGTCAGAAAGGGTTGAAAGTTGATGACGTGGATTTGAATATTGCATGCTGGATGCAAAAAACATCCGGAGTTGTAATAAGTTATTAAAATTTTGAATTGCCGATGTAACAGATGAGTTTTCGTCCGAAACCCTGATACTTCGAAAGAGATTGTCCAGTTTGTACACGAAGTGCATCCAGTTTTTGCCGTGACCCTCTCTACTTTTTTGCACATGCGATGCGGGTGAAATGATGATACCATGCCAAGTTTTGTCCAGTTGGTACATGAAGTGCATCCAGTTTTTGCCATGGCCCTTTCTAATTTTTTGCACATGCTATGCGGGTGAAATGATGATAGCATGCCAAGTTTCAACCTTTTCAGAGTTCATTTGTAGAGCTTTTCAATTGCAGGGCCATTTAGCTCAAAACAAATCAGTAAATGCATTAAAAGTAGCAAATTATGTCACAAAGGGTTGAAAGTTGATGACGTGGCTTTGAATGGTGCATGCTGAATGTAAAAAACGTCCAGAGTTGTAATAAGTTATTAAAATTTTGAATTGCCGGTGTAACAGAGTTTTCATTCGAAACCCTGATACTTTGAAAGAGATTGTCCAGTTGGTACACGAAGTGTATCCAGTTTTTGCCTTGACCCTTTCTACTTTTTTGCACATGCTATGTGGGTGAAATGATGATACCATGCTAAGTTTCAACCTTTTCAGAGTTCATTTGTAGAGCTTTTCAATTGCAGGGCCAGTTAGCTCAAAACAAATCAGTAAATGCATTAAAAATAGCAAATTATGTCACAAAGGGTTGAAAGTTGATGATGTGGCTTTGAATGGTGCATGCTGAATGCAAAAAACGGCCAGAGTTGTAATAAGTTATTAAAATTTTGAATTGCCGGTGTGACAGAGTTTTCGTCCGAAACCCTGATACTTTGAAAGAGATTGTCCAGTTTGTATGCGAAGTGCATCCAGTTTTCCTCTCTACTTTTTTGCACATGCTATGCGGGTGAAATGATGATACCATGCCAAGTTTCAATCTTTTCAGAGTTCATTTGTAGAGCTTTTCAATTTCAGGGCCATTTAGCTCAAAACAAATCAGTAAATGCATAAAAACTACAAATTATGGCGGAAACGGTTGAAAGTTGATGACGTGGCTTTGAATGGTCCATGCTGAATGCAAAAAACGCCCGGAGTTGTAATAAGTTATTAAAATTTTGAATCGCCGGTGTAACAGATGAGTTTTCGTCCGAAACCCTGATACTTCGAAAGAGATTGTCCAGTTTGTACACGAAGTGCATCCAGTTTTTGCCATGACCCTCTCTACTTTTTTGCACATGCTATGTGGGTGAAATGATGATACCATGCCAAGTTTCAACCTTTTCAGAGTTCATTTGTAGAGCTTTTCAACTTTAGGGCCATTTAGCTCAAAACAAATCAGGAAATGCATGAAAAATAGCTAATTATGTCAGAAAGGGTTGAAAGTTGATGATGTGGATTTGAATGTTGCATGCTGGTGCAAAAAACATCCGGAGTTGTAATAAGTTATTAAAATTTTGAATTGCCGATGTAACAGATGAGTTTTCGTCTGAAACCCTGATACTTCGAAAGAGATTGTCCAGTTTGTACACGAAGTGCATCCAGTTTTTGCCATGACCCTCTCTAGTTTTTTGCAGATGCTATGCCGGTCAAATGCTGATACCATGCCAAGTTTCAACCTTTTCAGAGTTCATTTATAGAGCTTTTCAACTTCAGGGCCATTTAGCTCAAAACAAATCAGTAAATGCATTAAAAATAGCAAATTATGTCAGAAAGGGTTGAAAGTTGATGACGTGGATTTGAATATTGCATGCTGGATGCAAAAAACATCTGGAGTTGTAATAAGTTATTAAAATTTTGAATTGCCGATGTAACAGATGAGTTTTCGTCCGAAACCCTGATACTTCGAAAGAGATTGTCCAGTTTGTACACGAAGTGCATCCAGTTTTTGCCGTGACCCTCTCTACTTTTTTGCACATGCTATGCGGGCGAAATGATGATACCATGCCAAGTTTCAACCTTTTCAGAGTTCATTTGTAGAGCTTTTCAATTGCAGGGCCATTTAGCTCAAAACAAATCAGTAAATGCATTAAAAATAGCAAATTATGTCACAAAGGGTTGAAAGTTGATGACGTGGCTTTGAATGGTGCATGCTGAATGCAAAAAATGTCCAGAGTTGTAATAAGTTATTAAAATTTTGAATTGCCGGTGTAACAGAGTTTTCGTTCAAAACCCTGATACTTCGAAAGAGATTGTCCAGTTGGTACACGAAGTGTATCCAGTTTTGCCTTGACCCTTTCTACTTTTTTGCACGTGCTATGCGGGTGAAATGATGATACCATGCCAAGTTTCATACTTTTCGGAGTTCATTTGTAGAGCTTTTCAATTGCAGGGCCAGTTAGCTCAAAACAAATCAGTAAATGCATAAAAAATAGCAAATTATGTCACAAAGGGTTGAAAGTTGATGATGTGGCTTTGAATGGTGCATGGTGAATGCAAAAAACGTCCAGAGTTGTAATAAGTTATTAAAATTTTGAATTGCCAGTGTAACAGATGAGTTTTCGTCTGAAACCCTGATACTTCGAAAGAGATTGTCCAGTTTGTACACGAAGTGCATCCAGTTTTTGCCATGACCCTCTCTACTTTTTTGCACATGCTATGCCGGTGAAATGATGATACCATGCCAAGTTTCAACCTTTTCAGAGTTCATTTATAGAGCTTTTCAACTTCAGGGCCATTTAGCTCAAAACAAATCAGTAAATGCATTAAAAATAGCAAATTATGTCAGAAAGGGTTGAAAGTTGATGACATGGATTTGAATATTGCATGCTGGATGCAATAAAATCCGGAGTTGTAATAAGTTATTAAAATTTCGAATTGCCGATGTAACAGATGAGTTTTCGTCCGAAACCCTGATACTTCGAAAGAGATTGTCCAGTTTGTACACGAAGTGCATCCAGTTTTTGCCGTGACCCTCTCTACTTTTTTGCACATGCGATGCGGGTGAAATGATGATACCATGCCAAGTTTTGTCCAGTTGGTACATGAAGTGCATCCAGTTTTTTCCATGGCCCTTTCTAATTTTTTGCACATGCTATGCGGGTGAAATGATGATACCATGCCAAGTTTCAACCTTTTCAGAGTTCATTTGTAGAGCTTTTCAATTGCAGGGCCATTTAGCTCAAAACAAATCAGTAAATGCATTAAAAGTAGTAAATTATGTCACAAAGGGTTGAAAGTTGATGACGTGGCTTTGAATGGTGCATGCTGAATGTAAAAACGTCCAGAGTTTCAATAAGTTATTAAAATTTTGAATTGCCGGTGTAACAGAGTTTTCGTTCGAAACCCTGATACTTCGAAAGAGATTGTCCAGTTGGTACACGAAGTGTATCCAGTTTTTGCCTTGACCCTTTCTACTTTTTTGCACATGCTATGTGGGTGAAATGATGATACCATGCTAAGTTTCAACCTTTTCAGAGTTCATTTGTAGAGCTTTTCAATTGCAGGGCCAGTTAGCTCAAAACAGATCAGTAAATGCATTAAAAATAGCAAATTATGTCACAAAGGGTTGAAAGTTGATGATGTGGCTTTGAATGGTGCATGCTGAATGCAAAAAACGGCCAGAGTTGTAATAAGTTATTAAAATTTTGAATTGCCGGTGTGACAGAGTTTTCGTCCGAAACCCTGATACTTTGAAAGAGATTGTCCAGTTTGTATGCGGAGTGCATCCAGTTTTCCTCTCTACTTTTTTGCACATACTATGCGGGTGAAATGATGATACCATGCCAAGTTTCAATCTTTTCAGAGTTCATTTATAGAGCTTTTCAATTTCAGGGCCATTTAGCTCACAACAAATCAGTAAATGCATAAAAACAACAAATTATGGCGGAAACGGTTGAAAGTTGATGACATGGCTTTGAATGGTGCATGCTGAATGCAAAAAACGCCCGGAGTTGTAATAAGTTATTAAAATTTTGAATCGCGGCTGTAACAGATGAGTTTTCGTCCGAAACCCTGATACTTCGAAAGAGATTGTCCAGTTTGTACACGAAGTGCATCCAGTTTTTTGCCATGACCCTCTCTACTTTTTTGCACATGCTATGCGGGTGAAATGATGATACCATGCCAAGTTTCAACCTTTTCAGAGTTCATTTATAGAGGTTTTCAACTTCAGGGCCATTTAGCTCAAAACAAATCAGGAAATGCATGAAAAATAGCTAATTATGTCAGAAAGGGTTGAAAGTTGATGATGTGGATTTGAATGTTGCATGCTGGTGCAAAAAACATCTGGACTTGTAATAAGTTATTAAAATTTTGAATTGCCGGTGTAACAAATGAGTTTTCGTCCGAAACCCTGATACTTCGAAAGAGATTGTCGAGTTTGCACACGAAGTGCATCTAGTTTTTGCGGTGACCCTCTCTACTTTTTTGCACATGCTATGCGGGTGAAATGATGATACCATGCCAAGTTTCAACCTTTTTAGAGTTCATTTGTAGAGCTTTTCAATTGCTGGGCCATTTAGCTCAAAACAAATCAACAAATTCATTAAAAATAGCAAATTATGTCACGAAGGGTTGAAAGTTAATGATGTGCCTTTGAATGGTGCATGCTGAATGCAAAAAAGGCCAGAGTTGTAATAAGTTATTAAAATTTTGAATTAACGGTGTAACAGAGTTTTCGTCCGAAACCCTGATACTTTGAAAGAGATTGTCCAGTTTGTATGTGAAGTGCATCCAGTTTTTGCCATGATCATCTCTACTTTTTTGCACATGCTATGCGGGTGAAATGATGATACCATGCCAAGTTTCAATCTTTTCTGAGTTCATTTGTAGAGCTTTTCAATTCCAGGGCCATTTAGCTCAAAACAAATCAGTAAATGCATGAAAAACAACAAATTATGGTGGAAAGGGTTGAAAGTTGATGACGTGGCTTTGAATGGTGCATGCTGAATGCAAAAAACGCCCGGAGTTGTAATAAGTTATTAATATTTTGAATTGCCGGTGTAACAGATGAGTTTTCGTCCGAAACCCTGATACTTCGAAAGAGATTGTCCAGTTTGTACACGAAGTGCATCCAGTTTTTGCAGTGACCCTCTCTACTTTTTTGCACATGCTATGCGGGTGAAATGATGATACCATGCCAAGTTTCAACCTTTTCAGAGTTCATTTATAGAGGTTTTCAACTTTAGGGCCATTTAGCTCAAAACAAATCAGGAAATGCATTAAAAATAGCTAATTATGTCAGAAAGGGTTGAAAGTTGATGATGGGGATTTGAATGTTGCATGCTGGATGCAAAAAACATCCGGAGTTGTAATAAGTTATTAAAATTTTGAATTGCCGGTGTAACAGATGAGTTTTCGTCCGAAACCCTGATACTTCGAAAGAGATTATCCAGTTTGCACACGAAGTGCATCCAGTTTTTGCCATGATCCTCTCTACTTTTTTGCACATGCTATGCGGGTGAAATGATGATACCATGCCAAGTTTCAACCTTTTTGGAGTTCATTTGTAGAGCTTTTCAATTGCAGGGCCATTTAGCTCAAAACAAATCAGTAAATTCATTACAAATAGCAAATTATGTCACGAAGGGTTGAAAGTTGATGATGTGGCTTTGAATGGTGCATACTGAATGCAAAAAACGGCCAGAGTTGTAATAAGTTATTAAAATTTTGAATTGCCGGTGTAACGGAGTTTTCGTCCGAAACCCTGATACTTTGAAAGAGATTGTCCAGTTTGTATGCGAAGTGCATCCAGTTTTTGCCATGATCCTCTCTACTTTTTTGCACATGCTATGCGGGTGAAATGATGATACCATGCCAAGTTTCAATCTTTTCTGAGTTCATTTGTAGAGCTTTTCAATTTCAGGGCCATTTAGCTCAAAACAAATCAGTAAATGCATGAAAAACAACAAATTATGGTGGAAACGGTTGAAAGTTGATGACGTGGCTTTGAATGGTGCATGCTGAATGAAAAAAACGCCCGGAGTTGTAATAAGTTATTAAAATTTTTGAATTGCCGGTGTAACAGATGAGTTTTCGTCCGAAACCCTGATACTTCGAAAGAGATTGTCCAGTTTGTACACGAAGTGCATCCAGTTTTAGCCATGACCCTCTCTACTTTTTTGCACATGCTATGCGGGTGAAATGATGATACCATGCCAAGTTTCAACCTTTTCAGAGTTCATTTATAGAGGTTTTCAACTTCAGGGCCATTTAGCTCAAAACAAATCAGGAAATGCATTAAAAATAGCTAATTATGTCAGAAAGGGTTGAAAGTTGATGATGTGAATTTGAATGTTGCGTGCTGGATGCAAAAAACATCCGGAGTTGTAATAAGTTATTAAAATTTTGAATTGCCGGTGTAACAGATGAGTTTTCGTCCGAAACCCTGATACTTCGAAAGTGATTGTCCAGTTTGCACACGAAGTGCATCCAGTTTTTGCGGTGACCCTCTCTACTTTTTTGCACATGCTATGCGGGTGAAATGATGATGCCATGCCAAGTTTCAACCTTTTTAGAGTTCATTTGTAGAGCTTTTCAATTGCAGGACCATTTAGCTCAAAACAAATCAGTAAATTCATTAAAAATAGCAAATT
The DNA here is from genome assembly GCF_002575655.3 of Aegilops tauschii subsp. strangulata. Taxonomy (NCBI): domain Eukaryota; kingdom Viridiplantae; phylum Streptophyta; class Magnoliopsida; order Poales; family Poaceae; genus Aegilops; species Aegilops tauschii. The sequence goes on from NW_027332774.1 coordinate 35,607, forward strand.
ATGTCACGAAGGGTTGAAAGTTGATGATGTGGCTTTGAATGGTGCATGCTGAATGCAAAAAACGGCCAGAGTTGTAATAAGTTATTAAAATTTTGAATTGCCGGTGTAACGGAGTTTTCGTCCGAAACCCTGATACTTTGAAAGAGATTGTCCAGTTTGTATGCGAAGTGCATCCAGTTTTTGCCATGATCCTCTCTACTTTTTGCACATGCTATGCGGGTGAAATGATGATACCATGCCAAGTTTCAATCTTTTCAGAGTTCATTTGTAGAGCTTTTCAATTTCAGGGCCATTTAGCTCAAAACAAATCAGTAAATGCATGAAAAACAACAAATTATGGTGGAAACGGTTGAAAGTTGATGACGTGGCTTTGAATGGTGCATGCTGAATGCAAAAAACGCCCGGAGTTGCAATAAGTTATTAAATTTTTTAATTGCCGGTGTAACAGATGAGTTTTCGTCCGAAACCCTGATACTTCGAAAGAGATTGTCCAGTTTGTACACGAAGTGCATCCAGTTTTTGCCATGACCCTCTCTACTTTTTTGCACATGCTATGCGGGTGAAATGATGATACCATGCCAAGTTTCAAACATTTAAGAGTTCATTTATAGAGGTTTTCAACTTCAGGGCCATTTAGCTCAAAACAAATCAGGAAATGCATTAAAAATAGCTAATTATGTCAGAAAGGGTTGAAAGTTGATGATATGGATTTGAATGTTGCATGATGGATGCAAAAAACATCCGGAGTTGTAATAAGTTAGTAAAATTTTGAATTGCCGGTGTAACAGATGAGTTTTCGTCCGAAACCCTGATACTTCGAAAGAGATTGTCCAGTTTGCACACGAAGTGC
>NW_027332775.1:5000-27025 GCF_002575655.3 Aegilops tauschii subsp. strangulata
AATATCCATTTCAAAACATTTCTAACAGATTCCTTAGTTCGGACCGACGAAGTAATGTCACTCGACTATTATCAACCTGACTGCAATCTTTTTCTGTCGGTAAGGATTGCACCAGAGCACCTTCTACTTCTAATAGGCCATGAACTATAGATAGAGAAGAATCATTCTGAGCGAGTACATAAGAAGCGATCCACTTTTTTTCATCGGTTCCAGGGGAAGACCAAAGATCTTGCGCGGCAGGTCCGCCAGAAAAACTCAAAAGAGAAAGAAGTCTCGTTAATCTCTTCATGCTCGTTCCAAGTTCGAAGTACCTTTTGGCCAAAGAAAAACCCGCTTCCTGACACGATTGCCTCTTTATCTTTATATAGATAGATTCTATGGGGTTATTACTTAGTAAGTCTATTTTGTACAAGAGCCCCTCCTATCTGATAGAAAAGGGTCCCATGATCCCGAGCCGATCTTACCTTGGCTCGCAAACCCCAAGTTTGTCTATGAAGAGCTAATCTAATTGTATTTTTTTCTAGAATGGATTTCTTATGTGGAATACTAATGGATAGGGCTTCGTTGCTAAGTGCTACAAGATCTAGTGCACTGGAACTCGTGGTTATGGACCCGAATCCTTTAGTATGGAACATTGTCTTTTCCAAGTAAAAACCCCTAGTATATGAAAGAATGAAAAGGTGCTTTCGTTCTTGTGGAATAAGAAGCCCTCGTACCTTAATGAAAGGAAAATCGTAATTTTTCGTTAGGTATTTGACCAAATAGGATCGTCCAGTTCCTACAGAACCTATCACTAAAATACCCGATAGGGCTAAGCGGAACGAAAAGGGTTTTCCATGAGATGGTAAATGAAAACGATTAGTCCCACACGAGGTTTGGGAATAAGTGATTGTCTGATAATGAGCAAGGAATATACGTCTTTCTGCTAAAGAGGATCTATTAAACTCATAATTCATTAGATCCTTGTTATCAATGCCAACTAGGTATCATAAGTAAATGGATCCCGGTTGTTCAATCCTTTGATAACCAAGGTCATTCTTTGCTAAAGAGAAATGATCACTATGAGTCAGACTCAATAGAATTGGATCCATTCCAAATAGCGAGAATTAGGATTCTTGATCCCTCTCAATCTCTCTTTCAATTCGAGGATCCAGAGAGGTGTTTTCATAGTCATCTCCGAATATTTGCCATCTCGGAATATTTTCGATTTCATTTTTCTATGATATGTCTTTCTATATGAAAATTGGTTATTTACGATGTACGATGATCCCTGTTAAGCATCCATGGCTGAATGGTTAAAGCGCCCAACTCATAATTGGTAAATTTGCGGGTTCAATTCCTGCTGGATGCACACGAACGGGAACATTCCATAAGTCTATTGGAACTGGCTCTCTATCCATGGAATCTCATCCATCATCCATACATAACGAATTGGTATGGTATATTCATACCATAACATAAGAACAATAAGAACTCGAATTCTTATCGATACTGGAACTCAGAGCATAGGAGGGAAAGTCGATTTATGGATGGAATCAAATACGCAGTATTTACAGAAAAAAGTCTTCGTTTATTGGGAAAGAATCAATATACTTTTAATGTCGAATCGGGATTCACTAAGACAGAAATAAAGCATTGGGTCGAACTCTTCTTTGGTGTTAAGGTGGTAGCTGTGAATAGCCATCGACTACCTGGAAAAGGTAGAAGAATAGGACCTATTCTGGGCCATACAATGCATTACAGACGTATGATCATTACCCTTCAACCGGGTTATTCTATTCCACTTCTAGATAGAGAAAAAAACTAAAGGAGAATACTTAATAATACGGCGAAACATTTATACAAAACACCTATCCCGAGCACACGCAAGGGAACCGTAGACAGGCAAGTGAAATCCAATCCACGAAATAATTTGATCCATGGACGGCACCGTTGTGGTAAAGGTCGTAATTCCAGAGGAATCATTACCGCAAGGCATAGAGGGGGAGGTCATAAGCGCCTATACCGTAAAATAGATTTTCGACGGAATCAAAAAGACATATCTGGTAGAATCGTAACCATAGAATACGACCCTAATCGAAATGCATACATTTGTCTCATACACTATGGGGATGGTGAGAAGAGATATATTTTACATCCCAGAGGGGCTATAATTGGAGATACTATTGTTTCTGGTACAAAAGTTCCTATATCAATGGGAAATGCCCTACCTTTGAGTGCGGTTTGAACTATTGATTTACGTAATTGGAAGTAACCAATTAGGTTTACGACGAAACCTAGAAATCGATCACTGATCCAATTTGACTACCTCTACGGGATAGACCTCAACAGAAAACTGTTGAGTAACGGCAGCAAGTGATTGAGTTCAGTAGTTCCTCATAGAAAATTATTGGCTCTAGAGATATGGTAATATGGAGAAGACAAAATTGTTTGAAGCACGCACAGAACCGGAAGCGCCCCTTGTTTCAAAGAGAGGAGGACGGGTTATTCACATTTAATTTGATGGTCAGAGGCAAATTGAAAGCTAAGCAGTGGTAATTAAGACCCCCGGGGGAAAATAGGGATGTCTCCTACGTTACCCATAATATGTGGAAGTATCGACGTAATTTCATAGAGTCATTCGATCTGAATGCTACATGAAGAACATAAGCCAGATGACGGAACGCAGAGACCTAGGATGTAGAAGATCATAACATGAGCGATTCGGCAGATTTGGATTCCTTTCCTATATATCCACTCATGTGGTACTTCATCATATGATTCATATAAGATCCATCTGTCTAGAGATCGTCATATACATCTAGAAAGCCGTATGCTTTGGAAGAAGCTTGTACAGTTTGGGAAGGGGTTTTTTGAGAGAAAAGAAGAATCTACTTCAACCGATATGCCCTTAGGCACGGCCATGCATAACATAGAAATCACACGTGGAAGGGGTGGGCAATTAGCTAGAGCAGCAGGTGCTGTAGCGAAACTCATTGCAAAAGAGGGTAAATCGGCCACTTTAAGATTACCATCTGGGGAGGTCCGTTTAGTATCCCAAAACTGCTTAGCAACAGTCGGACAAGTGGGTAATGTTGGGGTGAACCAAAAAAGTTTGGGTAGAGCCGGATCTAAGTGTTGGCTAGGTAAACGCCCCGTAGTAAGAGGGGTAGTTATGAACCCTGTGGACCACCCCCATGGGGGCGGTGAAGGGAAAGCTCCCATTGGTAGAAAAAAACCCACAACCCCTTGGGGTTATCCTGCGCTTGGAAGAAGAACTAGGAAAAGGAAAAAATATAGCGATAGTTTTATTCTTCGTCGCCGTAAGTAAATACGTAACTAGGAATATGGAAAATTGCATTTTTGGAATTTGCAATAATGCGATGGGCGAACGACGGGAATTGAACCCGCGCATGGTGGATTCACAATCCACTGCCTTGATCCACTTGGCTACATCCGCCCCTTATCCAGCTAAAGGATTTTTTGCTTTTTTCCATTGATCATTATTCTATTTATTCTGACCTCCGTACTTCGATCGAGATATTGGACATAGAATGCCACTCTTTAAAAAGGAAAAAAGGAGTAATCAGCTGTGACACGAAAAAAAACGAATCCTTTTGTAGCTCATCATTTATTGGCAAAGATAGAAAAGGTCAATATGAAGGAGGAGAAAGAAACAATAGTAACGTGGTCCCGGGCATCTAGCATTCTACCCACAATGGTTGGCCATACAATCGCGATTCATAATGGAAAGGAACATATACCTATTTACATAACAAATCCTATGGTAGGTCGCAAATTGGGGGAATTCGTGCCTACTCGGCATTTCACGAGTTATGAAAATGCAAGAAAGGATACTAAATCTCGTCGTTAACTGAATTCTGAATAGAAAGATTAAGAAGAAAAAAAAGATTCAAAATAAAGTAAAGGTAGGCGGGGAATAACCTTATTTATGACAAGTTTCAAACTAGTAAAGTATATCCCTAGGATAAAGAAGAAGAAAAGTGGGCTAAGGAAACTCGCAAGGAAAGTTCCAACCGATCGTCTACTTAAGTTCGAGAGAGTTTTCAAAGCACAAAAACGTATCCCTATGTCTGTTTTCAAAGCACAAAGAGTTCTTGACGAGATTCGCTGGCGTTACTACGAGGAAACTGTTATGATACTGAACCTCATGCCCTATCGAGCATCTTATCCCATCTTAAAGTTGGTTTATTCGGCAGCCGCAAATGCTACTCATTATAGGGATTTCGACAAAGCGAATTTATTTATTACTAAAGCCGAAGTCAGTAGGAGTACTATTATGAAGAAATTCAGACCTCGAGCTCGAGGACGTAGTTTCCCCATAAAAAAAAGCATGTGTCATATAACAATTGTACTAAATATAGTAAAGAAATCTAAATAACCTTTAGATCCATCTAAGATTTCGATTCCCAGTAAAAAAAAATATAGAATAGAAAAATATGGGACAAAAAATAAATCCACTCGGTTTCAGACTTGGTACAACCCAAAAACACCATTCCTTTTGGTTCGCACAACCAAAAAATTATTCTGAAGGTCTACAGGAAGATAAAAAAATAAGGGATTGTATCAAGAACTATATACAAAAGAATAGGAAAAAGGGCTCGAATAGAAAAATAGAATCAGACTCAAGTTCCGAAGTAATTACACATAATAGAAAAATGGACTCAGGTTCAAGTTCCGAAGTAATTACACATATAGAAATCCAAAAAGAAATCGATACGATCCACGTCATAATCCATATTGGATTCCCAAATTTATTAAAGAAAAAAGGAGCAATCGAAGAATTAGAGAAAGATCTACAAAAGGAAATTAACTCTGTAAACCAGAGATTTAATATTTCTATCGAAAAAGTGAAAGAACCTTATAGACAGCCTAACATTCTTGCAGAATATATAGCTTTCCAATTAAAAAATAGAGTTTCATTCCGAAAGGCAATGAAAAAAGCCATTGAATTAACTAAAAAAGCAGATATAAGGGGAGTAAAAGTAAAAATTGCGGGTCGTCTCGGAGGAAAAGAAATTGCACGCGCCGAATCTATTAAAAAGGGTAGACTTCCCCTCCAAACAATTCGCGCTAAAATTGATTATTGCTGCTATCCAATTCGGACTATCTATGGAGTATTAGGTGTAAAAATTTGGATATTCGTAGACGAAGAATAAGTAATCTTGTCTTCGGATTCTGTCCATTGATAGAATAAAAAATGACAAGAGACTTTTTTCCTGAAATCCCTGCAAAAGAAGAAATTATACCTCTTTCTATAAGATTTAATGAAAATTGATAAATCATTTAATATAATTGCTATGCTTAGTGTGTGACTCGTTATTTTTTTCTTTTTTTTAAGAAAAAAACTTAGTAATTATAGAAAATTAACTAATAACCAACCTATTGCTTCGTATTGTCGAGATCCTAACTAAGAAACAGTCACTATATGAATAAATACCTCTATCATAAATGAGTAGATGTGTCATATAGTTGTAGCAACTGCAATTTTTTCTCTAAAAAAGAAAAGGGATTCTAGGTTGTGAAGCAAAACTAAAGGGATGTGGATAAAGGGAGGGATGATAGAAAGAAGGAAGAGGAAATAAATAAGATATAGGATTCCACTATGTATGGTCTATGAATTACATCATAAAAGGCAATGTGATAAAGCATCAATATAATAAAAATAATAGAGAATTAAAAATTGTAACTTGAAACAAGAACTACAAATTTAAAGCAATAATAAAGAGCCGCCCGGGTTAATAAAACTGAGAAAATTAACTCGGAAAGAAATTTTTTGGAAGCTCCGTTGCGGGATTCAGACCTAACCATTCAAGGAGAAGCAGTGGGAACGACAGAACCTATGATTCCATAGGATTTTATTGAAAAGAATCCTAACACTTCATTGGGTGGGATGGCGGAACAAACCAAAAAAATTGTCTTATTTGGTAAGTTTATAAATTAACAAATAAGACAGGAAAGAGTAAATATTCGCCCGCGAAATTCTTATTGAATTAGAATACTTTACCGCGATTCAATAAGAGTAAAAATAAGGATTTTTTTAAGAAGGATTACATTATCTATAAATATAGAATTTAGATAAATATACACACACATCTGGATATATTCTAGATCTTCTTTTTTGACTATATATTATATTTTTCTGTTTTAACAAATTCAATATAAAAAAAACCGAACTTTTTCTATTATCTATTAATGTGTATCTATCCGTACCGTAATATTTTTGAATATTATGAATTAGAGAAATTTACATGCTTTCTCATTCCATTCGCGAGGAGCTGGATGAGAAGAAACTCTCATGTCCAGTTTTGCAGTAGAGATGGAACTAAGAAAGAGAACCATCGACTATAACCCCAAAAGAACCAGATTTCGCAAACAACATAGAGGAAGAATGAAAGGAAAATCCTGCCGAGGCAATCGTATTTGTTTTGGTAGATATGCTCTTCAAGCACTTGAACCCGCTTGGATCACGGCGAGACAGATAGAAGCAGGACGAAGAGCAATAACACGATATGCACGTCGTGGTGGAAAAATATGGGTACGTATATTTCCCGACAAACCGGTTACACTAAGACCCACGGAAACACGTATGGGCTCGGGAAAGGGGTCCCCCGAATATTGGGTATCCGTTGTTAAACCTGGTCGTATACTTTATGAAATGGGGGGAGTATCTGAAACTGTAGCTAGAGCAGCTATCTCCATAGCTGCCAGTAAAATGCCCATACGAAGTCAATTTATTCGATTAGAGATATAGAACCCTAAAAGGGGTATGGAAGATAAAAAAAAATGCCCGGTTTTTCTTTCTGGAAAGACAATATTTCTTTCATCCTTTTGCATTGAAATAACAAATTGAAATCAAAATAAAAAATAATATGATTCAACCTCAGACCCTTTTAAATGTAGCAGATAATAGTGGAGCTCGAAAATTGATGTGTATTCGAGTCATAGGAGCTGCTGGTAATCAGCGATATGCTCGTATTGGTGATGTTATTGTTGCTGTAATCAAAGACGCATTGCCCCAAATGCCTCTAGAAAGATCCGAAGTAATTCGAGCTGTAATTGTACGTACATGTAAAGAGTTCAAATGCGAAGACGGTATAATAATCCGCTATGATGACAATGCTGCGGTTATAATTGATCAAAAAGGCAATCCAAAAGGAACTCGAGTTTTTGGCGCGATTGCCGAGGAATTGAGAGAATTGAATTTTACCAAAATAGTTTCATTAGCTCCTGAAGTATTATAAATACTAGTAGGCGAAATTGAGACCAAAGAATTAATTTAGTAGATTGTGTTTTACGTATATGTTTTAAAATCCAAAATGAAAAAAAAAAAGAAAACATGTTGATTATAGAAAAATTAGGAGGAACCTAGAATTAGAGTCTTATGGGCAAGGACACTATTGCTGATTTACTAACCTCTATAAGAAATGCGGACATGAATAAAAAAGGAACAGTTCGAGTAGTATCTACAAATATTACCGAAAACATTGTTAAAATACTTCTACGAGAGGGTTTTATTGAAAGTGTTCGGAAACATCAGGAACGTAACAGATATTTCTTGGTTTCAACTTTGCGACATCAAAAGAGAAAGACTAGAAAAGGAATATATAGAACAAGAACCTTTTTAAAGCGTATCAGCCGACCCGGCTTACGAATTTATACCAACTATCAAGGAATTCCTAAAGTTTTGGGTGGAATGGGAATTGCTATTCTTTCTACTTCTCGAGGAATAATGACAGATCGAGAAGCTCGACTAAACAGAATTGGGGGAGAAGTCTTATGTTATATATGGTAATCGCCCCGCCTATAGTGCTTGAATTCTATCTCGCCCTTCCTATTTTTAAAATAAAAATAGAAAAATAGGAGAAAAAAAATATGACAGAAAAAAAAAATAGGAGAGAAAAAAAAAACCCGAGAGAAGCAAAAGTAACTTTCGAAGGTTTAGTTACGGAAGCCCTACCCAATGGAATGTTCCGCGTTCGGCTAGAGAATGACACCATCATCCTAGGCTATATTTCAGGAAAGATACGGTCTAGTTCTATACGAATACTGATGGGGGATAGGGTCAAAATTGAAGTAAGTCGTTATGATTCAAGCAAGGGACGTATAATTTATAGACTTCCCCATAAGGATTCGAAGCGTATCGAAGACTCGAAGGATAGCGAAGATTTGAAGGATAGCGAAGATTTGAAGGATACCAAAGATTCAAAGGATTAGGTTTTTCTTTTTTTTCTAGGGTAATAAATTCTAAGTTCTAAAATTCAAGCGAAGAGACTTATTTTTTCCAAAAGATTAGATTCATAGTTTAAAAAAGGATACGGAAATATGAAAATAAGAGCTTCCGTTCGTAAAATTTGTACAAAATGTCGACTGATTCGTAGGCGTGGACGAATTAGAGTCATTTGCTCTAATCCGAAGCATAAACAAAGACAGGGGTAATCTTTCGAAAAAGAACTTTACTTTCTAAAAAGTAAAAAAAAGTACCCGCGGAAATGTTCCAATTCCAAATAAAATAATTTCATTTAAAATAATTAAAGTAAAGGGTTTATTTTACCCTGAAACGGATATCTTTGTATCTTTTTTTCTTTTTTTTATTTCTAACTCATATTTATGAGATAATAAAATATGGCAAAAGCTATACCAAAAATTGGTTCACGTAAGAAAGTGCGTATTGGTTTACGTAGGAATGCACGTTTTAGTTTACGGAAGAGTGCACGTAGAATAACAAAAGGGGTTATTCATGTTCAAGCTAGTTTCAACAATACCATTATAACTGTTACAGACCCACAAGGTCGGGTGGTTTTTTGGTCCTCGGCCGGTACTTGTGGATTCAAAAGCTCAAGAAAAGCATCACCCTATGCTGGTCAAAGAACAGCAGTAGATGCTATTCGTACAGTAGGTTTGCAACGAGCAGAAGTTATGGTAAAGGGCGCTGGTAGTGGAAGAGATGCCGCATTACGAGCCATTGCTAAAAGTGTGTGTGCGATTAAGTTGTATACGCGATGTAACACCTATGCCGCATAATGGATGTCGACCGCCTAAAAAAAGACGTCTGTAAAAGAATTAACCCGCTTTCAACTTTCATTTCAAGAGAAATAAACGATTCAATGATAAAATAATAATACTAGTCTATTATGGTTCGAGAGGAGGTAGCAGGATCCACTCAAACACTACAGTGGAAGTGTGTTGAATCAAGAGTAGATAGTAAGCGCCTTTATTATGGTCGTTTCATTCTGTCCCCGCTTAGAAAAGGTCAAGCGGACACCGTCGGTATTGCCTTGCGAAGAGCTTTACTTGGAGAAATAGAAGGAACATGTATCACACGTGCAAAATTTGGGAGCGTGCCGCACGAGTATTCTACAATAGCAGGTATTGAAGAATCCGTACAAGAAATTTTACTAAATTTGAAAGAAATTGTATTGAGAAGTAATCTCTATGGAGTTAGAGACGCATCCATTTGCGTCAAAGGTCCTAGATACATAACTGCTCAAGATATCATCTTACCGCCTTCCGTAGAAATCGTTGATACGGCACAACCTATAGCTAACTTGACAGAGCCCATTGATTTCTGTATTGATTTACAGATCAAGAGAGATCGTGGATATCAGACAGAACTCAGAAAGAACTATCAAGATGGAAGTTATCCTATAGATGCTGTATCCATGCCTGTTCGAAATGTGAATTATAGTATTTTTTCTTGTGGGAATGGAAATGAAAAACACGAGATACTTTTTCTAGAAATATGGACTAATGGAAGTTTAACCCCTAAGGAAGCACTTTATGAGGCTTCTCGTAATTTGATTGATTTATTTCTTCCTTTTCTACACGCGGAGGAAGAGGGCGCTAGTTTCGAAGAAAATAAAAACAGGTTTACTCCACCCCTTTTTACTTTTCAAAAAAGATTAACTAATCTAAAGAAAAACAAAAAAGGAATTCCATTGAATTCTATTTTTATTGATCAATTAGAATTGACTTCTAGAACGTATAATTGTCTAAAAAGGGCCAATATACATACACTATTGGACCTTTTGAGTAAGACTGAAGAAGATCTTCTGAGAATTGACAGTTTTCGTATGGAAGATAGAAAACATATATGGGACACTCTAGAGAAGCATCTCCCAATTGATTTACTTAAGAATAAACTCTCGTTTTAAATCCATTGCAATTTTTTTTCTTCTTCTTTTTCGAGTTAGAATAAAAAGAAAACAATTTAGCATCTTTGGTACAATCTATATTTTCGCGAAATGGATCATAATAAAATGGATTTTAGGTATCTAGGGAAGATTCACTTGGAAGTAACTATTTCCTAGATACCTATGGTACTTCACGGTTGAATGAATCAAAAAATATCTAAAAAAGACCTAAAGTTAATGATTTATCAATGGGTAATGTTGCTCCAATACCTAACCAAAGAGCTACTACAGTACCGATTAAAAAAACGGTCGTAGCTACTGGGCGGCGAAATGGATTTTGGAATTTATTGACATTCTCTAGAAAAGGTACTGTCAATAAGCCTGTTGGCACAGAAACCATTAAAAGAACGCCCAATAACTTATTGGGTACCGTACGGAGTATTTGAAACACGGGAAAGAAGTACCACTCGGGTAATATTTCCAGAGGAGTTGCAAACGGATCTGCCGGTTCACCAATCATTGATGGCTCGAGAACCGCTAAACCTACATTACATGCAATAGTACCTAGAATTACTACTGGAAAAATATATAAAAGATCGTTGGGCCATGCGGGTTCCCCGTAATAATTATGTCCCATCCCTTTAGCTAATTTAGCTCTTAATACAGGATCATTTAAGTCTGGTTTCTTTGTTATTGGGATAGGTGAACTCTTTAGGATCCATCCCCCAAAGGAACCGGACATGAGAATTTATCATCATCCGGCTCGAGCAAGAGTGAAAGAAATAAGACCGCGGAAGATCCTTAATAGAATTAAGGTTTATAATGACTCAATGACTCTAGGCAAGAAAAGCTTTATCAGATTCTCTTTTCCGAAGTTGCACCTACAACTACTCATTGAAAATAATCCTATTCTTATGGGTAAATGCTCAATATCCAAGTGGGCTTACAAATTTGATCATGATCAATTGCTTTGTGGATTGTCTCATGTCTCTTGATTAGTTGGTATTTATCCCCTCAATATCGCAAGTTTCTTACCTCCAAACAAAATATTTACTTGTTACTAATAAAAAATCAAAAAGTTTAGCCTACATTCTTCCTTAGATCCCTTCTTTTACTCCGATAGTATTGCGGATCACAATCGATGCAAAGAAAATGAATGCATTTCCATACTATAATAAAAAGGTAAGTGTAATAAATAGAGAACTGGATCATGTCACATGACTTATTCCATTTCTACTCTATGGGATCTTACGGAGCCTGTTCATGGATGACATGGTTGCGGTATGATCATAGAAGATATTCTCCTCAAGTGAACCAGCCTATCCTTCCTAGGTAGGGGACTTACATGTTGATTGGATGCGGAGACACCTTTGGTTGTGAATTCTAATGTGGCAGATCCAATTCTTTATCTGCATGGCCAAATCAATAATTCAAGTCACACACTCCCATAATCCGCCTTTTTTCTTTCGTAAAATTAACTTCAACTATTTGTATTGTATAAAAATACTTTGGAGTTGAAGAGAAGTATCCAAATGACATGTGTTATTTTACAATAACCCATGCTTGTAGCAATGAAATACCAAAACCTACCCGATATGATATATGATAATTATAATTCTCTATGATATGCCTTCCCTATAAAGGACCCGAAATACCTTGCTTACGTATCATTGGAAAGTGCATTAACATAAATACGGCAGTAAGCAGAGGCAGTACAAAGGTATGTAAACTATAAAAACGAGTCAAAGTGGATTGGCCCACACTAGCACTTCCGCGTAATAACTCCACTAAAGGCGATCCTATTACCGGAATGGCGTCAGGTACACCTGTCACAATTTTGACTGCCCAATAGCCAATTTGATCCCAAGGCAAAGAATAACCAGTTACACCAAATGATGCAGTCAAAACAGCCAAAACCACACCTGTGACCCAAGTTAATTCACGGGGTTTTTTAAATCCCCCTGTGAGATACACACGAAATACATGCAGGATCATCATTAAAACCATCATACTTGCTGACCATCGATGAACTGATCGGATTAACCAACCAAAGTTGGCCTCGGTCATTATGTATTGAACCGAGGAAAAAGCCTCTGTAACGGTTGGTCGGTAGTAAAAAGTCATAGCAAAACCGGTAGCGACTTGTACTAGAAAACAAGTAAGTGTAATTCCCCCTAAACAATAAAATATGTTGACATGGGGAGGAACATATTTACTAGTTATATCATCTGCAATTGCCTGAATCTCAAGACGTTCCTCAAACCAATCATATACTTTATTGAGATAGGTAACTAACCCGAGTCCCCCTCTAAGAGCCGTATATGAAAATTTCATCTCGTACGGCTCAAGCAGAAACACAAAAATTTTCAACGAATATTAGAAAAAAGGTTCAAAACTTCATCAGCCACTGAATTGGGTCGATTTGCCTTGAAGATATCAAATAAGAAAAATCCGGAATATCTTCTTTGTGATGATAATGCCAAAAAATCTCAAGTTGGCGCGTCTTTCTTTCTTCCTTTCCCTTATGTTGGTCATTAGAGGCTTCTTGACTTTTCTCTTCCCTATAAAGGATTTGTTTTTTTATGCGTAATATAGAAATTATCTTGTTGAGATCCTATGAATCAGTTCAATTAAAACCTTAGATTCATACTAGAGCCACGATGATTTAGTCTCAAGCTAAACAAAAGGCAAGGGTTCTTCGAATAAGAACCGCTTGATAATCATTTATTGAATCAGTGTAATGACTCGACAAAATCGAGAGAAAAAAAGTTGTCTTTTGGGCAAACAAAATTGGAAGGAAGAAAATTTCTTTTTTATTTTTATTTAAGAACTACTTGAATTTTTCAGTCTGGTTGCGAGGTCTTAATAGTGAGTATGAATCATAGTTCCATTTTTTTTTGATCCACTCTATCTATTTCGTGTTCCAGATACTAGAATAAATAATATCTGACGAATTAGAATCATCTTGATAGAGATAACAGGCCCTTTCTATGTATTATCAATAGGATCAATTCTAACAAGTCACACACTCATATTCCAGAGATACCGAAACAAAAAAATTCCGCGGTCGAACTACCATAATATCTAGAAATGTAGATCTTAAACTAGAAAGGCTTTTTTGGATGGAAAAACTCTGACTTCCTAGTTTTAGTTAGTAGAAACCTAATTGGTTAAAATTCCGTCCAGTAAAACGGAAGAATTATAAATTTCTAAAATGATAGATAGGAATATAGCGAATAAAGCCATTGCGATCCCCATAAAAGGAGTAGTCCCCCAACCCGGGGCGACTTTCCCATATTCCGAATTCAAGGGTTTCAGTAAACTACCTGCACCAGTTCGTTTTGGCCTAGGTTTAGAACTATCTTCAACGGTTTGTGTAGCCATAAATTCTATTTAATCATTGGTGTTGACTTTGTATACTATTCCGTTGTAGTTGTAAATACACGATCTTTTCGTAGATCCATTGTAATCTTGAAATTCTATAAAAATGGAAACAGCAACTTTAGTCGCCATCTCCATATCTGGTTTACTTGTAAGCTTTACTGGGTATGCCTTATATACCGCGTTTGGGCAACCCTCTCAACAATTAAGAGATCCATTCGAAGAACACGGAGACTAATTTAAGTAAGAAGTCTCCCAGATAGGGGGACTTCTTACTTAAATGAAATTATTTTATTCTTTTAGTTGGAGTTGGTGGAACCTTAGGTGGTTCTCGGAAGAAGATAGCGAAAAAAATTATCCCTAAAGTCGAAACTAAAAGGAACGTATAAACCAATGCTTCCATAGATTCGATCCTGGTTTATTTACAATTATAACTTCCACACCTATTCATTTGTCATTTGGGAGAATTTCCCATATAAAGAAAGAAAAAGAGTCAAAGAAAGGATGGGAGATGTTTCCCATGTCAAATCAAAAAAGAGAGGTGAAAGATACTATAACAATGTGTATCAGACTGCCTGTTTCCTTGTAGTTGGATCTCCCACTTTTTGGAATGTTCCAAATTCCACTTGAGCATCCAAATCTGGATCAATACCAGCAAAAACATCTCGGAACAATGTTCTAGCGCCATGCCAAATGTGTCCGAAAAAGAAGAGCAAAGCAAAGGTAGCATGACCAAAAGTGAACCAACCCCTTGGACTGCTGCGAAAAACACCATCAGATTTCAAAGTAGCCCGGTCTAATTCAAAAATTTCCCCTAATTGAGAACGCCTCGCATATTTTTTTACAGTAGCAGGATCAGAATAACTTACTCCATTAAGTTCGCCACCATAGAACTCCACCGTTACACCTACTTGTTCAACACTATATTTGGATTCTGCTCTTCTAAAAGGAACGTCTGCTCTAACAATTCCCTCCTCATCTACCAAAACAACCGGAAATGTTTCAAAAAAAGTAGGCATACGGCGTACAAAAAGCTCACGTCCTTCTTTATCTCTAAAGACGGGATGTCCTAACCATCCAACAGCTATTCCATCCCCATTGTCCATTGAGCCTGCTCTGAATAATCCCCCTTTTGCCGGATTATTACCAATATAATCATAAAAGGCTAATTTTTCGGGAATTTTAGACCAAGCTTCTGATAAACTAAGATTTTCGGCTAAACCATTGCTAACTCTTCGATATATTTCTTGCTGAAAGTATCCCTGATCCCACTGATAACGAGTAGGCCCAAATAATTCGATTGGGGTCGTTGCTGACCCATACCACATAGTTCCAGCAACTACGAAAGCTGCAAAAAAAACAGCAGCGATACTACTGGAAAGTACAGTTTCAATATTGCCCATACGTAATCCTTTATATAGACGTTGAGGCGGACGGACACTAAGATGGAATAAGCCCGCTAATATACCCAATGTACCCGCAGCAATATGATGAGAAGCTATTCCCCCCGGAACAAAAGGATCAAAACCTTCTGCACCCCACGCTGGATTTACAGCTTGTACTTTTCCAGTTAGTCCATAAGGATCGGATACCCATATCCCAGGACCATACAAACCCGTTACATGAAATGCCCCAAAGCCAAAGCAAGCCACCCCTGCAAGAAATAAATGAATTCCAAAGATCTTGGGCAAATCCAAAGAGGGTTTTCCCGTCCGCTCATCAGAGAATATTTCTAGGTCCCAATATACCCAATGCCAGATCGCTGCCAAGAAACACAAGCCAGAAAACACAATATGCGTACCTGCCACACCTTCATAACTCCAAATACCCGGATTTGTTACAGTTCCTCCTGAAATACTCCAACCACCCCACGAATCCGTTATTCCTAAACGAGTCATGAAGGGAATTACGAACATACCTTGTCTCCACATTGGATCCAGAACAGGATCAGAGGGATCAAAAACTGCTAATTCGTATAAAGCCATTGAGCCAGCCCAACCAGAAACTAGAGCTGTGTGCATTATATGCACCGCAAGCAATCGACCCGGATCATTCAATACGACAGTATGAACACGATACCAAGGCAAACCCATGGAAATACCCCTTTAGCAAAGAAAAATAGACACGATGTCGCTTTATTTTATCGCATTGAAAAAGACTATCCATATCCTATGTACCTAACCCTTCTAGGGGATTCTGTGTCAGAAAGCGCGAATATTTATTTCATTCCATTAAAAATAAGAAGCCAATTCTGTTCATAAGAAGAAAGAGAAGCAGATCTATTCTATACTCGATAAGTGCCAATATGCAATGGGTAACTTGGCCAATTTGGAAAAAACGAAGAATAGATCGCTACCCCTCTTTGTTTAGCATTCGAATCACCCATTCCTTTTTCTTTATTCAATCTGTCTTACATTCCTTATATGTATAACCTTTCAATCTACGTATTAATAGAATCTATAGTATTCATATAGAATAAGAATAAAAATTAAGACAATAAACTGCGGATTCTTTCTTTCTGTTCCATTCTTACGTTTCCATATTAAAGTGTGGTTTTCTTACTTAAATTTAATAATATTAATCTAATATGCCCATTGGTGTTCCAAAAGTACCTTACCGGATTCCTGGAGATGAAGAAGCGACTTGGGTTGACTTATACAATGTTATGTATCGAGAAAGGACACTTTTTTTAGGTCAAGAGATTCGTTGCGAGATCACGAATCATATTACAGGTCTCATGGTATATCTGAGTATAGAAGATGGAATTAGTGATATTTTTTTGTTTATAAACTCCCCAGGCGGGTGGCTAATCTCAGGAATGGCTATTTTTGATACGATGCAAACGGTGACACCAGATATATATACAATATGCCTCGGAATAGCCGCCTCCATGGCGTCCTTCATTCTGCTTGGAGGAGAACCCACCAAGCGTATAGCATTCCCTCACGCGAGGATTATGCTTCACCAACCTGCTAGTGCTTATTATCGGGCAAGGACACCAGAATTTTTACTAGAAGTAGAAGAGTTACACAAAGTTCGCGAAATGATCACAAGGGTTTATGCAGTAAGAACAGGCAAGCCTTTTTGGGTTGTATCCGAAGACATGGAAAGGGATGTTTTTATGTCAGCAGACGAAGCCAAAGCTTATGGACTTGTCGATATTGTAGGGGATGAAATGATTGACAAGCACTGCGATACTGATCCAGTGTGGTTTCCAGAAATGTTTAAGGATTGGTAGTGTCCGGATTTCTTGTAAAGTTATTTCACAGCTAAATTCGTGTTTTCCTCGATTTAATAGAAAATAGAAAGACTTCATGATGAGCAATCATCAGGTTAAGATGGATCTAAACCAATCCATTTTTTTCTATATACATACAACATGCCGACGGTTAAACAACTTATTAGAAACGCAAGACAGCCAATACGAAATGCTCGAAAAACGGCCGCGCTTAAAGGATGCCCTCAGCGTCGAGGAACATGTGCTAGGGTGTATGTGCGACTCGTTCAGATCATGACTTCAAACAAATATAAAAAAAATTGAAGTATCCATGATTAGTACCAATGAATAGGATATAGCTTCTCTATCCTAGATTTCTATGGTATATGGAATTTATGGTTTCCTTTGGTGCAAATCCAATTATCTAAATTGGAAATAAGAAGCAATTCTCCCATTGGTAGCAAATGGTTATCCATTAAGCGGAGGAAATAGTAATAAAAAGAAAAAGGCTTATGCTCCTTTATCTTAAAAGAACGGACTAACAGGGTCAGCTACTTAGCCAACTTTCATAATTAAATACCGTCACTGTATGGATAACTCTTATTGTGAAAAGAGCTATTTACTCTATAATGGATAGGTAGAGCCAAAGAATGTGGACTATACAAGTTCGCAATACCTTTTGATGAAAGAAAGGGCTCCGGTGTATAGAGAGGGCCTCACCGTTTAAAAGGGAACCATAGAAACGATGGAACCCACTATTTTTTTTAGTATTATTAGAATGAATTTGTTATTTCGTATAGAAATAACTGAACGGAGTGGAATAAAAAATCGTGGTTGGGAAGGTTACTATAGCAAAAGCCATTGGAATTAATATTTTATATATCGGAATAATTAGTTTTGTTATTAATGAGAAAAAGGGTGGCTAAAAGAAGAGAAATCATTAGTTATTCATTAAGGTTAATTTGATTCAATGACCAGAGTTCCGCGAGGATATATAGCCCGGAGACGACGAACAAAAATGCGTTCATTTGCCTCAAACTTTAGAGGGGCTCATTTAAGACTTAATCGAATGATTACCCAACAGGTAAAAAGAGCTTTTGTTTCCTCTCATCGAGATAGAGGTAGGCAAAAGAGGGATTTTCGTCGTTTGTGGATCACTCGGATAAACGCAGCAACGCGGGTATATAAAGTATTCGATAGTTATAGTAAATTAATACACAACCTGTACAAGAAGAAATTGATTCTTAATCGTAAAATGCTTGCACAAGTAGCTGTATCAAATCCAAATAATCTTTACACGATTTCCAATAAAATAAAGATCATCAATTAAAGGTATAAATAAAGTAATATACTGGAATAATAAAAGATGAATTCCCGGAGTTCCCTCTCCGGGAAGATACAATAAATTAAGATTAAGTGGTAGGAATCAACGAGCTGGATTACTTTCTTTATAATATATATAGGTCTGGCCCTTTCGAATTCGAATAAAACATCAACAATCGGAACTTAAGTTCCGGTTGTTGTTTCTTAAATTTTGGTTGTTGTTTCTTAAGTTTCGATTGGAATTGTACTTTTGCGTTAATTGAGGAATATGTCTATTTTTTCTGGGTCTAGAACCTGTAATTATTGAAATTGACTGGGCTTGAAATTGCTTTTCGTTCTCATAGTTACGAAACGGTAAGAAAGATAAAATACGAGCCTGTTTTATAGCAAGAGTAATTAATCGTTGTTGTTTCAAGGTTAATCTATTTATTCGTCTCGATAATATTTTTCCTTGTTCACTAATAAATCTATTAATTAAACTCATGTTTCTATAATCAATTCGATCTCCCGGGCCAATCCGGGGACGCCTACGAAAAGGTTGTTTAGATTTACGAAAAGGTTGCTTGAATTTACGAAAAGTTTGCTTGGATTTACGAAAGGGTTGCTTGGATTTATTAAAAGTTTGCTTGGATTTACTAAAGGGTTGCTTAGATTTAAGAAAAGGTTGTTTAGATGTATACATGATTTATTCCTTATTTAAAATTTGAAAATTTGAAAATTCACTTCTTTATTTTATTAATTTAGGATCCAGAAGAAGTAGTTTTTCTTTGATCCATATCTTATTTGATTCATATTATAGTATATGAATACCCTCTATACATATGAAATAATATCTACCGGAAATCAGATGAGTTGATTTGTATTTTGTATTCTATACTATGTTTTCTTTATATATTAAATATGAAGTTCTTACTCTTTCTGTTGTTTGGAAAGATCGAACACACGATGTTCCTATTTCTTTATTTCGTGATGAGTCGTATGCTTGCGACAATAACGACAAAATTTTTTGAATTCTAATTGTCCGGGTGTATTGTGGCGATTCTTTTGAGTACTATATCTAGAAATCCCCGTCGATTCCTCATTGGCACCTTTTCGAACACAACTGATGCATTCCAAAATAACTCTGATTCTAACATCTTTTCCCTTGGCCATGAACCTCCTTTTCTTTTTGGATTGACTTAACTTAATTCTTCTACTTATTCTTTTATTCTTCTATTTTGAATCCGAAGAAGAAGAATAAAATTCATTAGAATAATTTTTTTTTATTCTTAAATTAAGTAATAAAAAATAGAGAAATAATTAAAGAATACAATCCTTGTCGAATTAGCAAAGATTTTGGTTCGAAATCCTTTCATTTAATTAGCCAGCCCCACCTTTTCTATGCTCTGATTTCTGAGGCCTTATTTAGCTTGGGTACCCCTTTAAATTGAATTTCTATTTTCAAAAATGGGGTTTACAAAATTTTTAATGACTCTGAGGTTCAACCCAATCCATCTTTTCTTTCTTTTTCCTTCCGATACTAAAAAAAGATTGAAAAGGATCAAATTTTGTCATATCACGAAGAAATCTATCCCTCCCATAGCAATAACTAGAATTAAAAAAAAGGGAATGACAAAGCATCTGGGAATAAACGATTAATTTCTATCAATAAACCTGCTAAAGCACCAAACCATAGAGTACTTAGCACGGGTGCTACAGAGAGATATGTTTTTATATCCCGCATTGAAAATCCTCCTTCCTTGTTGGAATACATATATGATCATAAACTCTTGCCCAAGATTGTTATGCTATATATAAAATGAACCATATCGACGAAATTTTCCTATCCCTAAAAAAGAAAAAGATGACCCCTTCTTCCTATATATTAGCAAGGAAAAGTAATCCTTCTTTTATAGGCGAAATTATATTGGATTTTATATGTATATAATTCCTTAATTATATGAGACCAAAAAGAAGAAATGACACGAGGGTTCTATATATAGATAGAGAAAGAAAGAAGAAGAAAATAGAAAGAAGAAGAAAATTATGATGTGGAAAAGAAGACAGGAATTGTGTACAATGGCATTGTACAACAATTTAATTTGGAAAAGGGATGTAGCGCAGCTTGGTAGCGCGTTTGTTTTGGGTACAAAATGTCACAGGTTCAAATCCTGTCATCCCTACCTATTACTTCTTTCTTCTTTATAGGCAGTAGCGACGAGATCAATTAAAGTAAAGTGGGTATAACTTGAATTTGTGGAGACTATACGTACGTGAGATACATTAGGAATAGAAAAAGATTTTCTTTTTGAATGAATGAAAGCGCTCTTAGTTCAGTTCGGTAGAACGCGGGTCTCCAAAACCCGATGTCGTAGGTTCAAATCCTACAGAGCGTGATTCCATCTATTTTATGTCGAAGCAGAGTAAAATAACTTAACAAAATTGAATTGTAACTCCAATTTCAATTTGACCTCCTCTCTGGTCTGGAGGAGGTCAATCAAAAAAAAATGACTCAATCAAAGATCCAACTGATCCCCACGCCTGTATTGCAAATACGCAGTCACGAATAATCCCGCTAAAGTAATAGGAATTAGGCCTAAGACGATTCCAAATAGAAAAACTTCAATCATTTCGATTTGTTCGAGGGGATAAAAAAAGAGGTACGATCTATCCCTAAATAGTACTCTAAATTATCCACGAATCTCAATGACCAAGAAAAGAATTCCTAATTAGTCTGGAAAAGAGTCGTAGAATGCCAGGAATCCCAAAGAAAGATTTTTCTTTTCTGAATTATAATTATTCAGTCAATTCAAATAAGGCGTATCTTGTTCAAGCCAATAAATAGAGCTGGGGTTATAGTTAAAGCAGCCAGTAGAAAACCAAAATAACTAGTTAAAGTAAGCATGAAAGAGTTAAATTCCATTTATTTTTTTTTACTACACTACATATGTTGGTAAAGCATTTACCTAAGTTATGGAAAATTCAGAATTCATCAGTTATTTTAGATAATACTAAAAAACAAGGTAGAGTAAGATACAGAAGTGTAAAAGAAAGTGGATTCATCAGATGATACATGAGTCCCTAATTCCGAATCAAGAGATTTGTTGTGGAATTTGTCAATTGAGTAAAGTAATAATATTAAGAACTAGATCATCTAACCCCATTGAATTTCATTTTTTCATTCAATTTTCAGGGAAATTTTTGAATAAGAGATAAATAAACAATTGAATTTGAAAAAAAAACTTCTTTCTATTTTGGATAATTTCTTTTTCAATAGGACCCTCGTTTTGGAGTGAACGATCGAATATTCCCCTATTCCTTCTTATTTTAACTGATTGTATTCCATATGGAATAAGAGGAGAACAAAAGCATTCCACGACCTGCCAAGGGGCTGTTAAAAAAAAAAAGAAAGCTCTTCCTTGAATTTACTTTATTTTTATTCCTTTTTCGAACTCCAACCAAAGTAGATTCGAAGACGAGTCACTTCAATTATCCTTTTAAGTTCTATTCTATCTTCTGTCTTTCCCTATTTCATCTCGTAAAGTTCCGCGCTCGCAGTTTGGTCAAGAAAGTTAGACCTAATCCAACAAACAATACAAGGATGAATTACGAATTATGAAAGGATAGATTTCACATATACTTGTCCTTGTATTGTGTCAGTATGAGAATATCCTTCCTAAATTATTTATCCAAACCTATTGATCATTAACTTAGATTTTCCCAAGATTTTGGCTGCTATTCCGAATTACTCTATATATTCCGAAGCCAATGAAAAGTAAGTAGAACCTACAAAAATGGGGTTTTCTATTGATGCCTTGAATAACATATAGCTTACCTATAGACAAAAAAAATAAAAAAGTAATTATGTTTCGGAACCAGGCAAAACCAGATTGCTGTGCCATAGGAAGGATAGCTATACTAATTCGGTATACTCAAAATACACCTTTGGTACAAAATTGACAATCTCACAAGGATGAAATATCAGTAATTTT
>NW_027332776.1:0-65353 GCF_002575655.3 Aegilops tauschii subsp. strangulata
AAGGTTGAAAGTTGGCATGGTATCATCATTTCATCCACATAGCATGTGCAAGAAAGTTGAGAGGGTTACGGCAAAAACTGGACGCACTTCGTGTACAAAACGGACAATCTCTTTCAAAGTATCAGGATTTCATACGGAAACTCGTCTGTTACAAAGGGATTTCATTTTTTAAAACTTATTTGAACTCCTGTCTTTTTGTGAGTTCAAAATGCACCATTCAAAGCCACATCATCATTTTTCAATCCTTTCTGACTTCATTTGTTATTTTTCATGCATTTACTAATTATTTTGAGCTATAAGACCCTAAAATTGAAAAGCATTTCAAATGAACTCTGAAAAGGTTGAAAGTTGGCATGGTATCATCATTTCATCCACATAGCATGTGCAAGAAAGTTGAGAGGGTTACGGCAAAAACTGGATGCACTTCGTGTACAAAACGGACAATCTCTCTCAAAGTATCGGGATTTCATACGGAAACTCGTCTGTTACAAAGGGATTTCATTTTTTAAAACTTATTTGAACTCCTGACTTTTTGTGTGTTCAAAATGCACCATCCAAAGCCACATCATCATTTTTCAATCCTTTCTTCCTTCATTTGTTATTTTTCATGCATTTACTAATTATTTTGAGCTATAAGACCCTAAAATTGAAAAGCATTTCAAATGAACTCTGAAAAGGTTGAAAGTTGGCATGGTATGATAATTTCATCCACATAGCATGTGCAAGAATGTTGAGACGGTTACGACAAAAACTGGATGCACTTCGTGTACAAAACGAACAATCTCTTTCAAAGTATCAGGATTTCATACGGAAACTCGTCTATTACAAAGGGATTTCATTTTTTAAAACTTATTTGAACTCCTGACTTTTTGTGTGTTCAAAATGCACCATCCAAAGCCACATCATCATTTTTCAATCCTTTCTGACTTCATTTGTTATTTTTCATGCATTTACTAATTATTTTGAGCTATAAGACCCTAAAATTGAAAAGCATTTGAAATGAACTCTGAAAAGGTTGAAAGTTGGCATGGTATCATCATTTCATCCACATAGCATGTGCAAGAAAGTTGAGAGGGTTACGGCAAAAACTGGATGCACTTCGTGTACAAAACGGACAATCTCTCTCAAAGTATCAGGATTTCATACGGAAACTCGACTGTTACAAAGGGATTTCATTTTTTAAAACTTATTTGAACTCCTGACTTTTTGTGTGTTCAAAATGCACCATCCAAAGCCACATCATCATTTTTCAATCCTTTCTGACTTCATTTGTTATTTTTCATGCATTTACTAATTATTTTGAGCTATAAGACCCTAAAATTGAAAAGCATTTCAAATGAACTCTGAAAAGGTTGAAAGTTGGCATGGTATCATCATTTCATCCACATAGCATGTGCAAGAAAGTTGAGAGGGTTACGGCAAAAACTGGATGCACTTCGTGTACAAAACGGACAATCTCTCTCAAAGTATCGGGATTTCATACGGAAACTCGTCTGTTACAAAGGGATTTCATTTTTTAAAACTTATTTGAACTCCTGACTTTTTGTGTGTTCAAAATGCACCATCCAAAGCCACATCATCATTTTTCAATCCTTTCTGACTTCATTTGTTATTTTTCATGCATTTACTAATTATTTTGAGCTATAAGACCCTAAAATTGAAAAGCATTTGAAATGAACTCTGAAAAGGTTGAAAGTTGGCATGGTATCATCATTTCATCCACATAGCATGTGCAAGAAAGTTGAGAGGGTTACGGCAAAAACTGGACGCACTTCGTGTACAAAACGGACAATCTCTTTCAAAGTATCAGGATTTCATACGGAAACTCGTCTGTTACAAAGGGATTTCATTTTTTAAAACTTATTTGAACTCCTGTCTTTTTGTGAGTTCAAAATGCACCATTCAAAGCCACATCATCATTTTTCAATCCTTTCTGACTTTGTTTGTTATTTTTCATGCATTATTAATTATTTTGAGCTATAAGACCCTAAAATTGAAAAGCATTTCAATGAACTCTGAAAAGGTTGAAAGTTGGCATGGTATCATCATTTCATCCACATAGCATGTGCAAGAAAGTTGAGAGGGTTACGGCAAAAACTGGATGCACTTCTTGTACAAAATGGACAATCTCTTTCAAAGTATCAGGATTTCATACGGAAACTCGTCTGTTACAAAGGGATTTCATTTTTTAAAACTTATTTGAACTCCTGACTTTTTGTGTGTTCAAAATGCACCATCCAAAGCCACATCATCATTTTTCAATCCTTTCTGACTTCATTTGTTATTTTTCATGCATTTACTAATTATTTTGAGCTATAAGACCCTAAAATTGAAAAGCATTTGAAATGAACTCTGAAAAGGTTGAAAGTTGGCATGGTATCATCATTTCATCCACATAGCATGTGCAAGAAAGTTGAGAGGGTTACGGCAAAAACTGGATGCACTTCGTGTACAAAACGGACAATCTCTTTCAAAGTATCAGGATTTCATACGGAAAATCGTCTGTTACAAAGGGATTTCAGTTTTTTAAAACTTATTTGAACTCCTGACTTTTTGTGTGTTCAAAATGCACCATCCAAAGCCACATCATCATTTTTCAATCCTTTCTTCCTTCATTTGTTATTTTTCATGCATTTACTAATTATTTTGAGCTATAAGACCCTAAAATTGAAAAGCATTTCAAATGAACTCTGAAAAGGTTGAAAGTTGGCATGGTATGATAATTTCATCCACATAGCATGTGCAAGAATGTTGAGACGGTTACGACAAAAACTGGATGCACTTCGTGTACAAAACGAACAATCTCTTTCAAAGTATCAGGATTTCATACGGAAACTCGTCTATTACAAAGGGATTTCATTTTTTAAAACTTATTTGAACTCCTGACTTTTTGTGTGTTCAAAATGCACCATCCAAAGCCACATCATCATTTTTCAATCCTTTCTGACTTCATTTGTTATTTTTCATGCATTTACTAATTATTTTGAGCTATAAGACCCTAAAATTGAAAAGCATTTGAAATGAACTCTGAAAAGGTTGAAAGTTGGCATGGTATCATCATTTCATCCACATAGCATGTGCAAGAAAGTTGAGAGGGTTACGGCAAAAACTGGATGCACTTCGTGTACAAAACGGACAATCTCTCTCAAAGTATCAGGATTTCATACGGAAACTCGACTGTTACAAAGGGATTTCATTTTTTAAAACTTATTTGAACTCCTGACTTTTTGTGTGTTCAAAATGCACCATCCAAAGCCACATCATCATTTTTCAATCCTTTCTGACTTCATTTGTTATTTTTCATGCATTTACTAATTATTTTGAGCTATAAGACCCTAAAATTGAAAAGCATTTGAAATGAACTCTGAAAAGGTTGAAAGTTGGCATGGTATCATCATTTCATCCACATAGCATGTGCAAGAAAGTTGAGAGGGTTACGGCAAAAACTGGACGCACTTCGTGTACAAAACGGACAATCTCTTTCAAAGTATCAGGATTTCATACGGAAACTCGTCTGTTACAAAGGGATTTCATTTTTTAAAACTTATTTGAACTCCTGTCTTTTTGTGAGTTTAAAATGCACCATTCAAAGCCACATCATCATTTTTCAATCCTTTCTGACTTCATTTGTTATTTTTCATGCATTTACTAATTATTTTGAGCTATAAGACCCTAAAATTGAAAAGCATTTCAATGAACTCTGAAAAGGTTGAAAGTTGGCATGGTATCATCATTTCATCCACATAGCATGTGCAAGAAAGTTGAGAGGGTTACGGCAAAAACTGGATGCACTTCTTGTACAAAATGGACAATCTCTTTCAAAGTATCAGGATTTCATACGGAAACTCGTCTGTTACAAAGGGATTTCATTTTTTAAAACTTATTTGAACTCCTGACTTTTTGTGTGTTCAAAATGCACCATCCAAAGCCACATCATCATTTTTCAATCCTTTCTGACTTCATTTGTTATTTTTCATGCATTTACTAATTATTTTGAGCTATAAGACCCTAAAATTGAAAAGCATTTCAAATGAACTATGAAAAGGTTGAAAGTTGGCATGGTATCATCATTTCATCCACATAGCATGTGCAAGAAAGTTGAGAGGGTTACGGCAAAAACTGGATGCACTTCGTGTACAAAACGGACAATCTCTTTCAAAGTATCAGGATTTCATACGGAAAATCGTCTGTTACAAAGGGATTTCAGTTTTTTAAAACTTATTTGAACTCCTGACTTTTTGTGTGTTCAAAATGCACCATCCAAAGCCACATCATCATTTTTCAATCCTTTCTGCCTTCATTTGTTATTTTTCATGCATTTACTAATTATTTTGAGCTATAAGACCCTAAAATTGAAAAGCATTTCAAATGAACTCTGAAAAGGTTGAAAGTTGGCATGGTATGATAATTTCATCCACATAGCATGTGCAAGAATGTTGAGACGGTTACGACAAAAACTGGATGCACTTCGTGTACAAAACGGACAATCTCTTTCAAAGTATCAGGATTTCATACGGAAACTCGTCTATTACAAAGGGATTTCATTTTTTAAAACTTATTTGAACTCCTGACTTTTTGTGTGTTCAAAATGCACCATCCAAAGCCACATCATCATTTTTCAATCCTTTCTGACTTCATTTGTTATTTTTCATGCATTTACTAATTATTTTGAGCTATAAGACCCTAAAATTGAAAAGCATTTGAAATGAACTCTGAAAAGGTTGAAAGTTGGCATGGTATCATCATTTCATCCACATAGCATGTGCAAGAAAGTTGAGAGGGTTACGGCAAAAACTGGATGCACTTCGTGTACAAAACGGACAATCTCTTTCAAAGTATCAGGATTTCATACGGAAAATCGTCTGTTACAAAGGGATTTCATTTTTTAAAACTTATTTGAACTCCTGACTTTTTGTGTGTTCAAAATGCACCATCCAAAGCCACATCATCATTTTTCAATCCTTTCTGCCTTCATTTGTTATTTTTCATGCATTTACTAATTATTTTGAGCTATAAGACCCTAAAATTCAAAAGCATTTCAAATGAACTCTGAAAAGGTTGAAAGTTGGCATGGTATGATAATTTCATCCACATAGCATGTGCAAGAAAGTTGAGACGGTTACGGCAAAAACTGGATGCACTTCGTGTACAAAACGGACAATCTCTTTCAAAGTATCAGGATTTCATACGGAAACTCGTCTGTTACAAAGGGATTTCATTTTTAAAAACTTATTTGAACTCCTGACTTTTTGTGTGTTCAAAATGCACCATCCAAAGCCACATCATCATTTTTCAATCCTTTCTGACTTCATTTGTTATTTTTCATGCACTTACTAATTATTTTGAGCTATAGGACCCTAAAATTGAAAAGCATTTCAAATGAACTCTGAAAAGGTTGAAAGTTGGCATGGTATCATCATTTCATCCACATAGCATGTGCAAGAAAGTTGAGAGGGTTACGGCAAAAACTGGATGCACTTCGTGTACAAAACGGACAATCTCTTTCAAAGTATCAGGATTTCATACGGAAACTCGTCTGTTACAAAGGGATTTCATTTTTTAAAACTTATTTGAACTCCTGACTTTTTGTGAGTTCAAAATGCACCATTCAAAGCCACATCATCATTTCTCAATCCTTTCTGACTTCATTTGTTATTTTTCATGCATTTACTAATTATTTTGAGCTATAAGACCCTAAAATTGAAAAGCATTTGAAATGAACTCTGAAAAGGTTGAAAGTTGGCATGGTATCGTCATTTCATCCACATAGCATGTGCAAGAAAGTTGAGAGGGTTACGGCAAAAACTGGACGCACTTCATGTACAAAACGGACAATCTCTTTCAAAGTATCAGGATTTCATTCGGAAACTCGTCTGTTACAAAGGGATTTCATTTTTTAAAACTTATTTGAACTCCTGACTTTTTGTGAGTTCAAAATGCACCATTCAAAGCCACATCATCATTTTTCAATCCTTTCTGACTTTGTTTGTTATTTTTCATGCATTATTAATTATTTTGAGCTATAAGACCCTAAAATTGAAAAGCATTTCAATGAACTCTGAAAAGGTTGAAAGTTGGCATGGTATCATCATTTCATCCACATAGCATGTGCAAGAAAGTTGAGAGGGTTACGGCAAAAACTGGATGCACTTCTTGTACAAAATGGACAATCTCTTTCAAAGTATCAGGATTTCATACGGAAACTCGTCTGTTACAAAGGGATTTCATTTTTTAAAACTTATTTGAACTCCTGACTATTTGTGAGTTCAAAATGCACCATCCAAAGCCACATCATCATTTTTCAATCCTTTCTGACTTCATTTGTTATTTTTCATGCATTTACTAATTATTTTGAGCTATAAGACCCTAAAATTGAAAAGCATTTCAAATGAACTCTGAAAAGGTTTAAAGTTGGCATGGTATGATAATTTCATCCACATAGCATGTGCAAGAAAGTTGAGAGGGTTACGGCAAAAACTGGATGGACTTCGTGTACAAAACGGACAATCTCTCTCAAAGTATCAGGATTTCATACGGAAACTCGTCTGTTACAAAGGGATTTCATTTTTTAAAACTTATTTGAACTCCTGACTTTTTGTGTGTTCAAAATGCACCATCCAAAGCCACATCATCATTTTTCAATCCTTTCTGGCTTCAGTTGTTATTTTTCATGCATTTACTAATTATTTTGAGCTATAAGACCCTAAAATTGAAAAGCATTTCAAATTAACTCTGAAAAGGTTGAAAGTTGGCATGGTATCATCATTTCATCCACATAGCATGTGCAAGAAAGTTGAGAGGGTTACGGCAAAAACTGGATGCACTTCGTGTACAAAACGGACAATCTCTTTCAAAGTATCAGGATTTCATACGGAAAATCGTCTGTTACAAAGGGATTTCATTTTTTAAAACTTATTTGAACTCCACACTTTTTGTGTGTTCAAAATGCACCATCCAAAGCCACATCATCATTTTTCAATCCTTTCTGACTTCATTTGTTATTTTTCATGCATTTACTAATTATTTTGAGCTATAAGACCCTAAAATTGAAAAGCATTTGAAATGAACTCTGAAAAGGTTGAAAGTTGGCATGGTATGATAATTTCATCCACATAGCATGTGCAAGAAAGTTGAGAGGGTTACGGCAAAAACTGGATGCACTTCGTGTACAAAACGGACAATCTCTATCAAAGTATCAGGATTTCATACGGAAACTCGTCTGTTACAAAGGGATTTCATTTTTGAAAACTTATTTGAACTCCTGACATTTTGTGTGTTCAAAATGCACCATCCAAAGCCACATCATCATTTTTCAATCCTTTCTGACTTCATTTGTTATTTTTCATGCATTTACTAATTATTTTGAGCTATAAGACCCTAAAATTGAAAAGCATTTCAAATGAACTCTGAAAAGGTTGAAAGTTGGCATGGTATCATCATTTCATCCACATAGCATGTGCAAGAAAGTTGAGAGGGTTACGGCAAAAACTGGATGCACTTCGTGTACAAAACGGACAATCTCTTTCAAAGTATCAGGATTTCATACCGAAACTCGTCTGTTACAAAGGGATTTCATTTTTTAAAACTTATTTGAACTCCTGACTTTTTGTGAGTTCAAAATGCACCATTCAAAGCCACATCATCATTTCTCAATCCTTTCTGACTTCATTTGTTATTTTTCATGCATTTACTAATTATTTTGAGCTATAAGACCCTAAAATTGAAAAGCATTTCAAATGAACTTGAAAAGGTTGAAAGTTGGCATGGTATCATCATTTCATCCACATAGCATCTGCAAGAAAGTTGAGAGGGTTACGGCAAAAACTGGATGCACTTCGTGTACAAAACGGACAATCTCTCTCAAAGTATCAGGATTTCATACGGAAACTCGTGTGTTACAAAGGGATTTCATTTTTTAAAACTTATTTGAACTCCTGACTTTTTGTGTGTTCAAAATGCACCATCCAAAGCCACATCATCATTTTTCAATCCTTTCTGACTTCATTTGTTATTTTTCATGCATTTACTAATTATTTTGAGCTATAAGACCCTAAAATTGAAAAGCATTTGAAATGAACTCTGAAAAGGTTGAAAGTTGGCATGGTATCATCATTTCATCCACATAGCATGTGCAAGAAAGTTGAGAGGGTTACGGCAAAAACTGGATGCACTTCGTGTACAAAATGGACAATCTCTCTCAAAGTATCAGGATTTCATACGGAAACTCGTCTGTTACAAAGGGATTTCATTTTTTAAAACTTATTTGAACTCCTGACTTTTTGTGTGTTCAAAATGCACCATCCAAAGCCACATCATCATTTTTCAATCCTTTCTGGCATCAGTTGTTATTTTTCATGCATTTACTAATTATTTTGAGCTATAAGACCCTAAAATTGAAAAGCATTTCAAATTAACTCTGAAAAGGTTGAAAGTTGGCATGGTATCATCATTTCATCCACATAGCATGTGCAAGAAAGTTGAGAGGGTTACGGCAAAAACTGGATGCACTTCGTGTACAAAACGGACAATCTCTTTCAAAGTATCAGGATTTCATACGGAAAATCGTCTGTTACAAAGGGATTTCATTTTTTAAAACTTATTTGAACTCCACACTTTTTGTGTGTTCAAAATGCACCATCCAAAGCCACATCATCATTTTTCAATCCTTTCTGACTTCATTTGTTATTTTTCATGCATTTACTAATTATTTTGAGCTATAAGACCCTAAAATTGAAAAGCATTTGAAATGAACTCTGAAAAGGTTGAAAGTTGGCATGGTATGATAATTTCATCCACATAGCATGTGCAAGAAAGTTGAGAGGGTTACGGCAAAAACTGGATGCACTTCGTGTACAAAACGGACAATCTCTATCAAAGTATCAGGATTTCATACGGAAACTCGTCTGTTACAAAGGGATTTCATTTTTGAAAACTTATTTGAACTCCTGACATTTTGTGTGTTCAAAATGCACCATCCAAAGCCACATCATCATTTTTCAATCCTTTCTGACTTCATTTGTTATTTTTCATGCATTTACTAATTATTTTGAGCTATAAGACCCTAAAATTGAAAAGCATTTCAAATGAACTCTGAAAAGGTTGAAAGTTGGCATGGTATCATCATTTCATCCACATAGCATGTGCAAGAAAGTTCAGAGGGTTACGGCAAAAACTGGATGCACTTCGTGTACAAAACGGACAATCTCTTTCAAAGTATCAGGATTTCATACCGAAACTCGTCTGTTACAAAGGGATTTCATTTTTTAAAACTTATTTGAACTCCTGACTTTTTGTGAGTTCAAAATGCACCATTCAAAGCCACATCATCATTTCTCAATCCTTTCTGACTTCATTTGTTATTTTTCATGCATTTACTAATTATTTTGAGCTATAAGACCCTAAAATTGAAAAGCATTTCAAATGAACTTGAAAAGGTTGAAAGTTGGCATGGTATCATCATTTCATCCACATAGCATGTGCAAGAAAGTTGAGAGGGTTACGGCAAAAACTGGATGCACTTCGTGTACAAAACGGACAATCTCTCTCAAAGTATCAGGATTTCATACGGAAACTCGTCTGTTACAAAGGGATTTCATTTTTTAAAACTTATTTGAACTCCTGACTTTTTGTGTGTTCAAAATGCACCATCCAAAGCCACATCATCATTTTTCAATCCTTTCTGACTTCATTTGTTATTTTTCATGCATTTACTAATTATTTTGAGCTATAAGACCCTAAAATTGAAAAGCATTTGAAATGAACTCTGAAAAGGTTGAAAGTTGGCATGGTATCATCATTTCATCCACATAGCATGTGCAAGAAAGTTGAGAGGGTTACGGCAAAAACTGGATGCACTTCGTGTACAAAATGGACAATCTCTCTCAAAGTATCAGGATTTCATACGGAAACTCGTCTGTTACAAAGGGATTTCATTTTTTAAAACTTATTTGAACTCCTGACTTTTTGTGTGTTCAAAATGCACCATCCAAAGCCACATCATCATTTTTCAATCCTTTCTGACTTCATTTGTTATTTTTCATGCATTTACTAATTATTTTGAGCTATAAGACCCTAAAATTGAAAAGCATTTGAAATGAACTCTGAAAAGGTTGAAAGTTGGCATGGTATCATCATTTCATCCACATAGCATGTGCAAGAATGTTGAGAGGGTTACGGCAAAAACTGGATGCACTTCGTGTACAAAACGGACAATCTCTCTCAAAGTATCAGGATTTCATACGGAAACTCGTCTGTTACAAAGGGATTTCATTTTTTAAAACTTATTTGAACTCCTGACTTTTTGTGTGTTCAAAATGCACCATCCAAAGCCACATCATCATTTTTCAATCCTTTCTGACTTCATTTGTTATTTTTCATGCATTTACTAATTATTTTGAGCTATAAGACCCTAAAATTGAAAAGCATTTCAAATGAACTCTGAAAAGGTTGAAAGTTGGCATGGTATCATCATTTCATCCACGTAGCATGTGCAAGAAAGTTGAGAGGGTTACGGCAAAAACTGGATGCACTTCGTGTACAAAATGGACAATCTCTTTCAAAGTATCAGGATTTCATACGGAAACTCGTCTGTTACAAAGGG
Organism: Aegilops tauschii subsp. strangulata; assembly: GCF_002575655.3. Taxonomy (NCBI): domain Eukaryota; kingdom Viridiplantae; phylum Streptophyta; class Magnoliopsida; order Poales; family Poaceae; genus Aegilops; species Aegilops tauschii. The sequence goes on from NW_027332776.1 coordinate 10,601, forward strand.
ATTTCATTTTTTAAAACTTATTTGAACTCTTGACTTTTTGTGAGTTCAAAATGCACCATTCAAAGCCACATCATCATTTCTCAATCCTTTCTGACTTCATTTGTTATTTTTCATGCATTTACTAATTATTTTGAGCTATAAGACCCTAAAATTGAAAAGCATTTGAAATGAACTCTGAAAAGGTTTAAAGTTGGCATGGTATCATCATTTCATCCACATAGCATGTGCAAGAAAGTTGAGAGGGTTACGGCAAAAACTGGACGCACTTCGTGTACAAAACGGACAATCTCTTTCAAAGTATCAGGATTTCATACGGAAACTCGTCTGTTACAAAGGGATTTCATTTCTTAAAACTTATTTGAACTCCTGACTTTTTGTGTGTTCAAAATGCACCATCAGAAGCCACATCATCATTTTTCAATCCTTTCTGACTTCATTTGTTATTTTTCATGCATTTACTAATTATTTTGAGCTATAAGACCCTAAAATTGAAAAGCATTTCAAATGAACTCTGAAAAGGTTGAAAGTTGGCATGGTATCATCATTTCATCCACATAGCATGTGCAAGAATGTTGAGAGGGTTACGGCAAAAACTGGATGCACTTCGTGTACAAAACGGACAATCTCTCTCAAAGTATCAGGATTTCATACGGAAACTCGTCTATTACAAAGGGATTTCATTTTTTAAAACTTATTTGAACTCCTGACTTTTTGTGTGTTCAAAATGCACCATCCAAAGCCACATCATCATTTTTCAATCCTTTCTGACTTCATTTGTTATTTTTCATGCATTTACTAATTATTTTGAGCTATAAGACCCTAAACTTGAAAAGCATTTCAAATGAACTCTGAAAAGGTTTAAAGTTGGCATGGTATGATAATTTCATCCACATAGCATGTGCAAGAAAGTTGAGAGGTTTACGGCAAAAACTGGATGCACTTCGTGTACAAAACGGACAATCTCTCTCAAAGTATCAGGATTTCATACGGAAACTCGTCTGTTACAAAGGGATTTCATTTTTTAAAACTTATTTGAACTCCTGACTTTTTGTGTGTTCAAAATGCACCATCCAAAGCCACATCATCATTTTTCAATCCTTTCTGATTTCATTTGTTATTTTTCATGCATTTACTAATTATTTTGAGCTATAAGACCCTAAAATTGAAAAGCATTTCAAATGAACTCTGAAAAGGTTGAAAGTTGGCATGGTATCATCATTTCATCCACATAGCATGTGCAAGAAAGTTGAGAGGGTTACGGAAAAACTGGACGCACTTCGTGTACAAAACGGACAATCTCTTTCAAAGTATCAGGATTTCATACGGAAACTCGTCTGTTACAAAGGGATTTCATTTTTTAAAACTTATTTGAACTCCTGACTTTTTGTGAGTTCAAAATGCACCATTCAAAGGCACATCATCATTTTTCAATCCTTTCTGACTTTGTTTGTTATTTTTCATGCATTATTAATTATTTTGAGCTATAAGACCCTAAAATTGAAAAGCATTTCAATGAACACTAAAAAGGTTGAAAGTTGGCATGGTATCATCATTTCATCCACATAGCATGTGCAAGAAAGTTGAGAGGGTTACGGCAAAAACTGGACGCACTTCTTGTGCAAAATGGACAATCTCTTTCAAAGTATCAGGATTTCATACGGAAACTCGTCTGTTACAAAGGGATTTCATTTTTTTAAACTTATTTGAACTCCTGACTTTTTGTGAGTTCAAAATGCACCATCCAAAGCCACATCATCATTTTTCAATCCTTTCTGACTTCATTTGTTATTTTTCATGCATTTACTAATTATTTTGAGCTATAAGACCCTAAAATTGAAAAGCATTTCAAATGAACTCTGAAAAGGTTTAAAGTTGGCATGGTATGATAATTTCATCCACATAGCATGTGCAAGAAAGTTGAGAGGGTTACGGAAAAAACTGGATGCACTTCGTGTACAAAACGGACAATCTCTCTCAAAGTATCAGGATTTCATACGGAAACTCGTCTGTTACAAAGGGATTTCATTTTTTAAAACTTATTTGAACTCCTGACTTTTTGTGTGTTCAAAATGCACCATCCAAAGCCACATCATCATTTTTCAATCCTTTCTGACTTCATTTGTTATTTTTCAGGCATTTACTAATTATTTTGAGCTATAAGACCCTAAAATTGAAAAGCATTTCAAATTAACTCTGAAAAGGTTGAAAGTTGGCATGGTATCATCATTTCATCCACATAGCATGTGCAAGAAAGTTGAGAGGGTTACGGCAAAAACTGGATGCACTTCGTGTACAAAACGGACAATCTCTTTCAAAGTATCAGGATTTCATACGGAAAATCGTCTGTTACAAAGGGATTTCATTTTTTAAAACTTATTTGAACTCCTGACTTTTTGTGTGTTCAAAATGCACCATCCAAAGCCACATCATCATTTTTCAATCCTTTCTGACTTCATTTGTTATTTTTCATGCATTTACTAATTATTTTGAGCTATAAGACCCTAAAATTGAAAAGCATTTGAAATGAACTCTGAAAAGGTTGAAAGTTGGCATGGTATGATAATTTCATCCACATAGCATGTGCAAGAAAGTTGAGAGGGTTACGGCAAAAACTGGATGCACTTCGTGTACAAAACGGACAATCTCTTTTAAAGTATCAGGATTTCATACGGAAACTCGTCTGTTACAAAGGGATTGCATTTTTTAAAACTTATTTGAACTCCTGACTTTTTGTGTGTTCAAAATGCACCATCCAAAGCCACATCATCATTTTTCAATCCTTTCTGACTTCATTTGTTATTTTTCATGCATTTACTAATTATTTTGAGCTATAAGACCCTAAAATTGAAAAGCATTTCAAATGAACTCTGAAAAGGTTGAAAGTTGGCATGGTATCATCATTTCATCCACATAGCATGTGCAAGAAAGTTGAGAGGGTTACGGCAAAAACTGGATGCACTTCGTGTACAAAATGGACAATCTCTTTCAAAGTATCAGGATTTCATACGGAAACTCGTCTGTTACAAAGGGATTTCATTTTTTAAAACTTATTTGAACTCCTGACTTTTTGTGAGTTCAAAATGCACCATCCAAAGCCACATCATCATTTTTCAATCCTTTCTGACTTCATTTGTTATTTTTCATGCATTTACTAATTATTTTGAGCTATAAGACCCTAAAATTGAAAAGCATTTCAAATGAACTCTGAAAAGGTTTAAAGTTGGCATGGTATGATAATTTCATCCACATAGCATGTGCAAGAAAGTTGAGAGGGTTACGGCAAAAACTGGATGCACTTCGTGTACAAAACGGACAATCTCTCTCAAAGTATCAGGATTTCATACGGAAACTCGTCTGTTACAAAGGGATTGCATTTTTTAAAACTTATTTGAACTCCTGACTTTTTGTGTGTTCAAAATGCACCATCCAAAGCCACATCATCATTTTTCAATCCTTTCTGACTTCATTTGTTATTTTTCATGCATTTACTAATTATTTTGAGCTATAAGACCCTAAAATTGAAAAGCATTTGAAATGAACTCTGAAAAGGTTGAAAGTTGGCATGGTATCATCATTTCATCCACATAGCATGTGCAAGAATGTTGAGAGGGTTACGGCAAAAACTGGATGCACTTCGTGTACAAAACGGACAATCTCTCTCAAAGTATCAGGATTTCATACGGAAACTCGTCTGTTACAAAGGGATTTCATTTTTTAAAACTTATTTGAACTCCTGACTTTTTGTGAGTTCAAAATGCACCATTCAAAGCCACATCATCATTTCTCAATCCTTTCTGACTTCATTTGTTATTTTTCATGCATTTACTAATTATTTTGAGCTATAACACCCTAAAATTGAAAAGCATTTCAAATGAACTTGAAAAGGTTGAAAGTTGGCATGGTATCATCATTTCATCCACATAGCATGTGCAAGAAAGTTGAGAGGGTTACGACAAAAACTGGATGCACTTCGTGTACAAAACGGACAATCTCTCTCAAAGTATCAGGATTTCATACGGAAACTCATCTGTTACAAAGGGATTTCATTTTTTAAAACTTATTTGAACTCCTGACTTTTTGTGTGTTCAAAATGCACCATCCAAAGCCACATCATCATTTTTCAATCCTTTCTAACTTCATTTGTTATTTTTCATGCATTTAATAATTATTTTGAGCTATAAGACCCTAAAATTGAAAAGCATTTCAAATGAACTCTGAAAAGGTTGAAAGTTGGCATGGTATGATAATTTCATCCACATAGCATGTGCAAGAAAGTTGAGAGGGTTACGGCATAAACTGGATGCACTTCGTGTACAAAACGGACAATCTCTTTCAAAGTATCAGGATTTCATACGGAAACTCGTCTGTTACAAAGGGATTTCATTTTTTAAAACTTATTTGAACTCTTGACTTTTTGTGAGTTCAAAATGCACCATTCAAAGCCACATCATCATTTTTCAATCCTTTCTGACTTCATTTGTTATTTTTCATGCATTTACTAATTATTTTGAGCTATAAGACCCTAAAATTGAAAAGCATTTCAAATGAACTCTGAAAAGGTTGAAAGTTGGCATGGTATCATCATTTCATCCACATAGCATGTGCAAGAAAGTTGAGAGGGTTACGGCAAAAACTGGATGCACTTCGTGTACAAAACGGACAATCTCTTTCAAAGTATCAGGATTTCATACGGAAACTCGTCTGTTACAAAGGGATTTCATTTTTTAAAACTTATTTGAACTCTTGACTTTTTGTGAGTTCAAAATGCACCATTCAAAGCCACATCATCATTTCTCAATCCTTTCTGACTTCATTTGTTATTTTTCATGCATTTACTAATTATTTTGAGCTATAAGACCCTAAAATTGAAAAGCATTTGAAATGAACTCTGAAAAGGTTTAAAGTTGGCATGGTATTATCATTTCATCCACATAGCATGTGCAAGAAAGTTGAGAGGGTTACGGCAAAAACTGGACGCACTTCGTGTACAAAACGGACAATCTCTTTCAAAGTATCAGGATTTCATACGGAAACTCGTCTGTTACAAAGGGATTTCATTTCTTAAAACTTATTTGAACTCCTGACTTTTTGTGTGTTCAAAATGCACCATCCAAAGCCACATCATCATTTTTTAATCCTTTCTGACTTCATTTGTTATTTTTCATGCATTTACTAATTATTTTGAGCTATAAGACCCTAAAATTGAAAAGCATTTGAAATGAACTCTGAAAAGGTTGAAAGTTGGCATGGTATCATCATTTCATCCACATAGCATGTGCAAGAAAGTTGAGAGGGTTACGGCAAAAACTGGATGCACTTCGTGTACAAAACGGACAATCTCTCTCAAAGTATCAGGATTTCATACGGAAACTCGTCTGTTACAAAGGGATTTCATTTTTTAAAACTTATTTGAACTCCTGACTTTTTGTGAGTTCAAAATGCACCATTCAAAGCCACATCATCATTTCTCAATCCTTTCTGACTTCATTTGTTATTTTTCATGCATTTACTAATTATTTTGAGCTATAACACCCTAAAATTGAAAAGCATTTCAAATGAACTTGAAAAGGTTGAAAGTTGGCATGGTATCATCATTTCATCCACATAGCATGTGCAAGAAAGTTGAGAGGGTTACGACAAAAACTGGATGCACTTCGTGTACAAAACGGACAATCTCTCTCAAAGTATCAGGATTTCATACGGAAACTCATCTGTTACAAAGGGATTTCATTTTTTAAAACTTATTTGAACTCCTGACTTTTTGTGTGTTCAAAATGCACCATCCAAAGCCACATCATCATTTTTCAATCCTTTCTAACTTCATTTGTTATTTTTCATGCATTTAATAATTATTTTGAGCTATAAGACCCTAAAATTGAAAAGCATTTCAAATGAACTCTGAAAAGGTTGAAAGTTGGCATGGTATGATAATTTCATCCACATAGCATGTGCAAGAAAGTTGAGAGGGTTACGGCATAAACTGGATGCACTTCGTGTACAAAACGGACAATCTCTTTCAAAGTATCAGGATTTCATACGGAAACTCGTCTGTTACAAAGGGATTTCATTTTTTAAAACTTATTTGAACTCTTGACTTTTTGTGAGTTCAAAATGCACCATTCAAAGCCACATCATCATTTTTCAATCCTTTCTGACTTCATTTGTTATTTTTCATGCATTTACTAATTATTTTGAGCTATAAGACCCTAAAATTGAAAAGCATTTCAAATGAACTCTGAAAAGGTTGAAAGTTGGCATGGTATCATCATTTCATCCACATAGCATGTGCAAGAAAGTTGAGAGGGTTACGGCAAAAACTGGATGCACTTCGTGTACAAAACGGACAATCTCTTTCAAAGTATCAGGATTTCATACGGAAACTCGTCTGTTACAAAGGGATTTCATTTTTTAAAACTTATTTGAACTCTTGACTTTTTGTGAGTTCAAAATGCACCATTCAAAGCCACATCATCATTTCTCAATCCTTTCTGACTTCATTTGTTATTTTTCATGCATTTACTAATTATTTTGAGCTATAAGACCCTAAAATTGAAAAGCATTTGAAATGAACTCTGAAAAGGTTTAAAGTTGGCATGGTATTATCATTTCATCCACATAGCATGTGCAAGAAAGTTGAGAGGGTTACGGCAAAAACTGGACGCACTTCGTGTACAAAACGGACAATCTCTTTCAAAGTATCAGGATTTCATACGGAAACTCGTCTGTTACAAAGGGATTTCATTTCTTAAAACTTATTTGAACTCCTGACTTTTTGTGTGTTCAAAATGCACCATCCAAAGCCACATCATCATTTTTTAATCCTTTCTGACTTCATTTGTTATTTTTCATGCATTTACTAATTATTTTGAGCTATAAGACCCTAAAATTGAAAAGCATTTGAAATGAACTCTGAAAAGGTTGAAAGTTGGCATGGTATCATCATTTCATCCACATAGCATGTGCAAGAAAGTTGAGAGGGTTACGGCAAAAACTGGATGCACTTCGTGTACAAAACGGACAATCTCTCTCAAAGTATCAGGATTTCATACGGAAACTCGTCTGTTACAAAGGGATTTCATTTTTTAAAACTTATTTGAACTCCTGACTTTTTGTGTGTTCAAAATGCACCATCCAAAGCCACATCATCATTTTTCAATCCTTTCTGATTTCATTTGTTATTTTTCATGCATTTACTAATTATTTTGAGCTATAAGACCCTAAAATTGAAAAGCATTTCAAATGAACTCTGAAAAGGTTGAAAGTTGGCATGGTATCATCATTTCATCCACATAGCATGTGCAAGAAAGTTGAGAGGGTTACGGAAAAACTGGACGCACTTCGTGTACAAAACGGACAATCTCTTTCAAAGTATCAGGATTTCATACGGAAACTCGTCTGTGACAAAGGGATTTCATTTTTTTAAACTTATTTGAACTCCTGACTTTTTGTGAGTTCAAAATGCACCATCCAAAGCCACATCATCATTTTTCAATCCTTTCTGACTTCATTTGTTATTTTTCATGCATTTACTAATTATTTTGAGCTATAAGACCCTAAAATTGAAAAGCATTTCAAATGAACTCTGAAAAGGTTTAAAGTTGGCATGGTATGATAATTTCATCCACATAGCATGTGCAAGAAAGTTGAGAGGGTTACGGCAAAAACTGGATGCACTTCGTGTACAAAACGGACAATCTCTCTCAAAGTATCAGGATTTCATACGGAAACTCGTCTGTTACAAAGGGATTTCATTTTTTAAAACTTATTTGAACTCCTGACTTTTTGTGTGTTCAAAATGCACCATCCAAAGCCACATCATCATTTTTCAATCCTTTCTGACTTCATTTGTTATTTTCCAGGCATTTACTAATTATTTTGAGCTATACGACCCTAAAATTGAAAAGCATTTCAAATTAACTCTGAAAAGGTTGAAAGTTGGCATGGTATCATCATTTCATCCACATAGCATGTGCAAGAAAGTTGAGAGGCTTACGGCAAAAACTGGATGCACTTCGTGTACAAAACGGACAATCTCTTTCAAAGTATCAGGATTTCATACGGAAAATTGTCTGTTACAAAGGGATTTCATTTTTTAAAACTTATTTGAACTCCTGACTTTTTGTGTGTTCAAAATGCACCATCCAAAGCCACATCATCATTTTTCAATCCTTTCTGACTTCATTTGTTATTTTTCAGGCATTTACTAATTATTTTGAGCTATACGACCCTAAAATTGAAAAGCATTTCAAATTAACTCTGAAAAGGTTGAAAGTTGGCATGGTATCATCATTTCATCCACATAGCATGTGCAAGAAAGTTGAGAGGGTTACGGCAAAAACTGGATGCACTTCGTGTACAAAACGGACAATCTCTTTCAAAGTATCAGGATTTCATACGGAAACTCGTCTGTTACAAAGGGATTTCATTTCTTAAAACTTATTTGAACTCCTGACTTTTTGTGTGTTCAAAATGCACCATCCAAAGCCACATCATCATTTTTTAATCCTTTCTGACTTCATTTGTTATTTTTCATGCATTTACTAATTATTTTGAGCTATAAGACCCTAAAATTGAAAAGCATTTGAAATGAACTCTGAAAAGGTTGAAAGTTGGCATGGTATCATCATTTCATCCACATAGCATGTGCAAGAAAGTTGAGAGGGTTACGGCAAAAACTGGATGCACTTCGTGTACAAAACGGACAATCTCTCTCAAAGTATCAGGATTTCATACGGAAACTCGTCTGTTACAAAGGGATTTCATTTTTTAAAACTTATTTGAACTCCTGACTTTTTGTGTGTTCAAAATGCACCATCCAAAGCCACATCATCATTTTTCAATCCTTTCTGATTTCATTTGTTATTTTTCATGCATTTACTAATTATTTTGAGCTATAAGACCCTAAAATTGAAAAGCATTTCAAATGAACTCTGAAAAGGTTGAAAGTTGGCATGGTATCATCATTTCATCCACATAGCATGTGCAAGAAAGTTGAGAGGGTTACGGAAAAACTGGACGCACTTCGTGTACAAAACGGACAATCTCTTTCAAAGTATCAGGATTTCATACGGAAACTCGTCTGTGACAAAGGGATTTCATTTTTTTAAACTTATTTGAACTCCTGACTTTTTGTGAGTTCAAAATGCACCATCCAAAGCCACATCATCATTTTTCAATCCTTTCTGACTTCATTTGTTATTTTTCATGCATTTACTAATTATTTTGAGCTATAAGACCCTAAAATTGAAAAGCATTTCAAATGAACTCTGAAAAGGTTTAAAGTTGGCATGGTATGATAATTTCATCCACATAGCATGTGCAAGAAAGTTGAGAGGGTTACGGCAAAAACTGGATGCACTTCGTGTACAAAACGGACAATCTCTCTCAAAGTATCAGGATTTCATACGGAAACTCGTCTGTTACAAAGGGATTTCATTTTTTAAAACTTATTTGAACTCCTGACTTTTTGTGTGTTCAAAATGCACCATCCAAAGCCACATCATCATTTTTCAATCCTTTCTGACTTCATTTGTTATTTTTCAGGCATTTACTAATTATTTTGAGCTATACGACCCTAAAATTGAAAAGCATTTCAAATTAACTCTGAAAAGGTTGAAAGTTGGCATGGTATCATCATTTCATCCACATAGCATGTGCAAGAAAGTTGAGAGGGTTACGGCAAAAACTGGATGCACTTCGTGTACAAAACGGACAATCTCTTTCAAAGTATCAGGATTTCATACGGAAAATTGTCTGTTACAAAGGGATTTCATTTTTTAAAACTTATTTGAACTCCTGACTTTTTGTGTGTTCAAAATGCACCATCCAAAGCCACATCATCATTTTTCAATCCTTTCTGACTTCATTTGTTATTTTTCATGCATTTACTAATTATTTTGAGCTATAAGACCCTAAAATTGAAAAGCATTTCAAATGAACTCTGAAAAGGTTGAAAGTTGGCATGGTATGATAATTTCATCCACATAGCATGTGCAAGAAAGTTGAGAGGGTTACGGCAAGAACTGGATGCACTTCGTGTACAAAACGGACAATCTCTTTCAAAGTATCAGGATTTCATACGGAAACTCGTCTGTTACAAAGGGATTTCATTTTTTAAAACTTATTTGAACTCCTGACTTTTTGTGTGTTCAAAATGCACCATCCAAAGCCACATCATCATTTTTCAATCCTTTCTGACTTCATTTGTTATTTTTCATGCATTTACTAATTATTTTGAGCTATAAGACCCTAAAATTGAAAAGCATTTCAAATGAACTCTGAAAAGGTTGAAAGTTGGCATGGTATCATCATTTCATCCACATAGCATGTGCAAGAAAGTTGAGAGGGTTACGGCAAAAACTGGATGCACTTCGTGTACAAAACGGACAATCTCTTTCAAAGTATCAGGATTTCATACGGAAACTCGTCTGTTACAAAGGGATTTCATTTTTTAAAACTTATTTGAACTCCTGACTTTTTGTGAGTTCAAAATGCACCATCCAAAGCCACATCATCATTTTTCAATCCTTTTTGACTTCATTTGTTATTTTTCATGCATTTACTAATTATTTTGAGCTATAAGACCCTAAAATTGAAAAGCATTTCAAATGAACTCTGAAAAGGTTTAAAGTTGGCATGGTATGATAATTTCATCCACATAGCATGTGCAAGAAAGTTGAGAGGGTTACGGCAAAAACTGGATGCACTTCGTGTACAAAACGGACAATCTCTCTCAAAGTATCAGGATTTCATACGGAAACTCGTCTGTTACAAAGGGATTTCATTTTTTAAAACTTATTTGAACTCCTGACTTTTTGTGTGTTCAAAATGCACCATCCAAAGCCACATCATCATTTTTCAATCCTTTCTGACTTCATTTGTTATTTTTCATGCATTTACTAATTATTTTGAGCTATAAGACCCTAAAATTGAAAAGCATTTGAAATGAACTCTGAAAAGGTTGAAAGTTGGCATGGTAGCATCATTTCATCCACATAGCATGTGCAAGAAAGTTGAGAGGGTTACGGCAAAAACTGGATGCACTTCGTGTACAAAACGGACAATCTCTTTCAAAGTATCAGGATTTCATACGGAAACTCGTCTGTTACAAAGGGATTTCATTTTTTAAAACTTATTTGAACTCCTGACTTTTTGTGTGTTCAAAATGCACCATCCAAAGCCACATCATCATTTTTCAATCCTTTCTGACTTCATTTGTTATTTTTCATGCATTTACTAATTATTTTGAGCTATAAGACCCTAAAATTGAAAAGCATTTCAAATGAACTCTGAAAAGGTTGAAAGTTGGCATGGTATCATCATTTCATCCACATAGCATGTGCAAGAAAGTTGAGAGGGTTACGGCAAAAACTGGATGCACTTCGTGTACAAAACGGACAATCTCTTTCAAAGTATCAGGATTTCATACGGAAACTCGTCTGTTACAAAGGGATTTCATTTTTTAAAACTTATTTGAACTCCTGACTTTTTGTGAGTTCAAAATGCACCATCCAAAGCCACATCATCATTTTTCAATCCTTTTTGACTTCATTTGTTATTTTTCATGCATTTACTAATTATTTTGAGCTATAAGACCCTAAAATTGAAAAGCATTTCAAATGAACTCTGAAAAGGTTTAAAGTTGGCATGGTATGATAATTTCATCCACATAGCATGTGCAAGAAAGTTGAGAGGGTTACGGCAAAAACTGGATGCACTTCGTGTACAAAACGGACAATCTCTCTCAAAGTATCAGGATTTCATACGGAAACTCGTCTGTTACAAAGGGATTTCATTTTTTAAAACTTATTTGAACTCCTGACTTTTTGTGTGTTCAAAATGCACCATCCAAAGCCACATCATCATTTTTCAATCCTTTCTGACTTCATTTGTTATTTTTCATGCATTTACTAATTATTTTGAGCTATAAGACCCTAAAATTGAAAAGCATTTGAAATGAACTCTGAAAAGGTTGAAAGTTGGCATGGTAGCATCATTTCATCCACATAGCATGTGCAAGAAAGTTGAGAGGGTTACGGCAAAAACTGGATGCACTTCGTGTACAAAACGGACAATCTCTTTCAAAGTATCAGGATTTCATACGGAAACTCGTCTGTTACAAAGGGATTTCATTTTTTAAAACTTATTTGAACTCCTGACTTTTTGTGTGTTCAAAATGCACCATCCAAAGCCACATCATCATTTTTCAATCCTTTCTGACTTCATTTGTTATTTTTCATGCATTTACTAATTATTTTGAGCTATAAGACCCTAAAATTGAAAAGCATTTCAAATGAACTCTGAAAAGGTTGAAAGTTGGCATGGTATCATCATTTCATCCACATAGCATGTGCATGAAAGTTGAGAGGGTTACGGCAAAAACTGGATGCACTTCGTGTACAAAACGGACAATCTCTTTCAAAGTATCAGGATTTCATACGGAAACTCGTCTGTTACAAAGGGATTTCATTTTTTAAAACTTATTTGAACTCCTGACTTTTTGTGAGTTCAAAATGCACCATCCAAAGCCACATCATCATTTTTCAATCCTTTTTGACTTCATTTGTTATTTTTCATGCATTTACTAATTATTTTGAGCTATAAGACCCTAAAATTGAAAAGCATTTCAAATGAACTCTGAAAAGGTTTAAAGTTGGCATGGTATGATAATTTCATCCACATAGCATGTGCAAGAAAGTTGAGAGGGTTACGGCAAAAACTGGATGCACTTCGTGTACAAAACGGACAATCTCTCTCAAAGTATCAGGATTTCATACGGAAACTCGTCTGTTACAAAGGGATTTCATTTTTTAAAACTTATTTGAACTCCTGACTTTTTGTGTGTTCAAAATGCACCATCCAAAGCCACATCATCATTTTTCAATCCTTTCTGACTTCATTTGTTATTTTTCATGCATTTACTAATTATTTTGAGCTATAAGACCCTAAAATTGAAAAGCATTTGAAATGAACTCTGAAAAGGTTGAAAGTTGGCATGGTAGCATCATTTCATCCACATAGCATGTGCAAGAAAGTTGAGAGGGTTACGGCAAAAACTGGATGCACTTCGTGTACAAAACGGACAATCTCTTTCAAAGTATCAGGATTTCATACGGAAACTCGTCTGTTACAAAGGGATTTCATTTTTTAAAACTTATTTGAACTCCTGACTTTTTGTGTGTTCAAAATGCACCATCCAAAGCCACATCATCATTTTTCAATCCTTTCTGACTTCATTTGTTATTTTTCATGCATTTACTAATTATTTTGAGCTATAAGACCCTAAAATTGAAAAGCATTTCAAATGAACTCTGAAAAGGTTGAAAGTTGGCATGGTATCATCATTTCATCCACATAGCATGTGCATGAAAGTTGAGAGGGTTACGGCAAAAACTGGATGCACTTCGTGTACAAAACGGACAATCTCTTTCAAAGTATCAGGATTTCATACGGAAACTCGTCTGTTACAAAGGGATTTCATTTTTTAAAACTTATTTGAACTCCTGACTTTTTGTGAGTTCAAAATGCACCATCCAAAGCCACATCATCATTTTTCAATCCTTTCTGACTTCATTTGTTATTTTTCATGCATTTACTAATTATTTTGAGCTATAAGACCCTAAAATTGAAAAGCATTTCAAATGAACTCTGAAAAGGTTTAAAGTTGGCATGGTATGATAATTTCATCCACATAGCATGTGCAAGAAAGTTGAGAGGGTTACGGCAAAAACTGGATGCACTTCGTGTACAAAACGGACAATCTCTCTCAAAGTATCAGGATTTCATACGGAAACTCGTCTGTTACAAAGGGATTTCATTTTTTAAAACTTATTTGAACTCCTGACTTTTTGTGTGTTCAAAATGCACCATCCAAAGCCACATCATCATTTTTCAATCCTTTCTGACTTCATTTGTTATTTTTCATGCATTTACTAATTATTTTGAGCTATAAGACCCTAAAATTGAAAAGCATTTGAAATGAACTCTGAAAAGGTTGAAAGTTGGCATGGTATGATAATTTCATCCACATAGCATGTGCAAGAATGTTGAGAGGGTTACGGCAAAAAATGGATGCACTTCGTGTACAAAACGGACAATCTCTCTCAAAGTATCAGGATTTCATACGGAAACTCGTCTGTTACAAAGGGATTTCATTTTTTAAAACTTATTTGAACTCCTGACTTTTTGTGAGTTCAAAATGCACCATTCAAAGCCACATCATCATTTCTCAATCCTTTCTGACTTCATTTGTTATTTTTCATGCATTTACTAATTATTTTGAGCTATAAGACCCTAAAATTGAAAAGCATTTCAAATGAACTTGAAAAGGTTGAAAGTTGGCATGGTATCACCATTTCATCCACATAGCATGTGCAAGAAAGTTGAGAGGGTTACGACAAAAACTGGATGCACTTCGTGTACAAAACGGACAATCTCTCTCAAAGTATCAGGATTTCATACGGAAACTCATCTGTTACAAAGGGATTTCATTTTTTAAAACTTATTTGAACTCCTGACTTTTTGTGTGTTCAAAATGCACCATCCAAAGCCACATCATCATTTTTCAATCCTTTCTAACTTCATTTGTTATTTTTCATGCATTTACTAATTATTTTGAGCTATAAGACCCTAAAATTGAAAAGCATTTCAAATGAACTCTGAAAAGGTAGAAAGTTGGCATGGTATCATCATTTCATCCACATAGCATGTGCAAGAAAGTTGAGAGGGTTACGGCATAAACTGGATGCACTTCGTGTACAAAACGGACAATCTCTTTCAAAGTATCAGGATTTCATACGGAAACTCGTCTGTTACAAAGGGATTTCATTTTTTAAAACTTATTTGAACTCTTGACTTTTTGTGAGTTCAAATTGCACCATTCAAAGCCACATCATCATTTTTCAATCCTTTCTGACTTCATTTGTTATTTTTCATGCATTTACTAATTATTTTGAGCTATAAGACCCTAAAATTGAAAAGCATTTCAAATGAACTCTGAAAAGGTTGAAAGTTGGCATGGTATCATCATTTCATCCACATAGCATGTGCAAGAAAGTTGAGAGGGTTACGGCAAAAACTGGATGCACTTCGTGTACAAAACGGACAATCTCTTTCAAAGTATCAGGATTTCATACGGAAACTCGTCTGTTACAAAGGGATTCCATTTTTTAAAACTTATTTGAACTCTTGACTTTTTGTGAGTTCAAAATGCACCATCCAAAGCCACATCATCATTTCTCAATCCTTTCTGACTTCATTTGTTATTTTTCATGCATTTACTAATTATTTTGAGCTATAAGACCCTAAAATTGAAAAGCATTTCAAATGAACTTGAAAAGGTTGAAAGTTGGCATGGTATCATCATTTCATCCACATAGCATGTGCAGGAAAGTTGAGAGGGTTACGGCAAAAACTGGATGCACTTCGTGTACAAAACGGACAATCTCTTTCAAAGTATCAGGATTTCATACGGAAACTCGTCTGTTACAAAGGGATTTCATTTTTTAAAATTTATTTGAACTCCTGACTTTTTGTGTGTTCAAAATGCACCATTCAAAGCCACATCATCATTTTTCAATCCTTTCTGACTTCATTTGTTATTTTTCATGCATTTACTAATTATTTTGAGCTATAAGACCCTAAAATTGAAAAGCATTTCAAATGAACTCTGAAAAGGTTGAAAGTTGGCATGGTATCATCATTTCATCCACATAGCATGTGCAAGAAAGTTGAGAGGGTTACGGCAAAAACTGGATGCACTTCGTGTACAAAACGGACAATCTCTTTCAAAGTATCAGGATTTCATACGGAAACTCGTCTGTTACAAAGGGATTTCATTTTTTAAAACTTATTTGAACTCCTGACTTTTTGTGAGTTCAAAATGCACCATCCAAAGCCACATCATCATTTTTCAATCCTTTCTGACTTCATTTGTTATTTTTCATGCATTTACTAATTATTTTGAGCTATAAGACCCTAAAATTGAAAAGCATTTGAAATGAACTCTGAAAAGGTTGAAAGTTGGCATGGTATCATCATTTCATCCACATAGCATGTGCAAGAATGTTGAGAGGGTTACGGCAAAAACTGGATGCACTTCGTGTACAAAACGGACAATCTCTCTCAAAGTATCAGGATTTCATACGGAAACTCGTCTGTTACAAAGGGATTTCATTTTTTAAAACTTATTTGAACTCCTGACTTTTTGTGAGTTCAAAATGCACCATTCAAAGCCACATCATCATTTCTCAATCCTTTCCGACTTCATTTGTTATTTTTCATGCATTTACTAATTATTTTGAGCTATAAGACCCTAAATATGAAAAGCATTTCAAATGAACTTGAAAAGGTTGAAAGTTGGCATGGTATCATCATTTCATCCACATAGCATGTGCAAGAAAGTTGAGAGGGTTACGACAAAAACTGGATGCACTTCGTGTACAAAACGGACAATCTCTCTCAAAGTATCAGGATTTCATACGGAAGCTCATCTGTTACAAAGGGATTTCATTTTTTAAAACTTATTTGAACTCCTGACTTTTTGTGTGTTCAAAATGCACCATCCAAAGCCACATCATCATTTTTCAATCCTTTCTAACTTCATTTGTTATTTTTCATGCATTTACTAATTATTTTGAGCTATAAGACCCTAAAATTGAAAAGCATTTCAAATGAACTCTGAAAAGGTTGAAAGTTGGCATGGTATGATAATTTCATCCACATAGCATGTGCAAGAAAGTTGAGAGGGTTACGGCATAAACTGGATGCACTTCGTGTACAAAACGGACAATCTCTTTCAAAGTATCAGGATTTCATACGGAAACTCGTCTGTTACAAAGGGATTTCATTTTTTAAAACTTATTTGAACTCTTGACTTTTTGTGAGTTCAAAATGCACCATTCAAAGCCACATCATCATTTTTCAATCCTTTCTGACTTCATTTGTTATTTTTCATGCATTTACTAATTATTTTGAGCTATAAGACCCTAAAATTGAAAAGCATTTCAAATGAACTCTGAAAAGGTTGAAAGTTGGCATGGTATCATCATTTCATCCACATAGCATGTGCAAGAAAGTTGAGAGGGTTACGGCAAAAACTGGATGCACTTCGTGTACAAAACGGACAATCTCTCTCAAAGTATCAGGATTTCATACGGAAACTCGTCTGTTACAAAGGGATTCCATTTTTTAAAACTTATTTGAACTCTTGACTTTTTGTGAGTTCAAAATGCACCATCCAAAGCCACATCATCATTTCTCAATCCTTTCTGACTTCATTTGTTATTTTTCATGCATTTACTAATTATTTTGAGCTATAAGACCCTAAAATTGAAAATCATTTCAAATGAACTTGAAAAGGTTGAAAGTTGGCATGGTATCATCATTTCATCCACATAGCATGTGCAAGAAAGTTGAGAGGGTTACGGCAAAAACTGGATGCACTTCGTGTACAAAACGGACAATCTCTTTCAAAGTATCAGGATTTCATACGGAAACTCGTCTGTTACAAAGGGATTTCATTTTTTAAAACTTATTTGAACTCCTGACTTTTTGTGTGTTCAAAATGCACCATCCAAAGCCACATCATCATTTTTCAATCCTTTCTGACTTCATTTGTTATTTTTCATGCATTTACTAATTATTTTGAGCTATAAGACCCTAAAATTGAAAAGCATTTCAAATGAACTCTGAAAAGGTTGAAAGTTGGCATGGTATGATAATTTCATCCACATAGCATGTGCAAGAAAGTTGAGAGGGTTACGGCATAAACTGGATGCACTTCGTGTACAAAACGGACAATCTCTTTCAAAGTATCAGGATTTCATACGGAAACTCGTCTGTTACAAAGGGATTTCATTTTTTAAAACTTATTTGAACTCCTGACTTTTTGTGTGTTCAAAATGCACCATTCAAAGCCACATCATCATTTTTCAATCCTTTCTGACTTCATTTGTTATTTTTCATGCATTTACTAATTATTTTGAGCTATAAGACCCTAAAATTGAAAAGCATTTCAAATGAACTCTGAAAAGGTTGAAAGTTGGCATGGTATCATCATTTCATCGACATAGCATGTGCAAGAAAGTTGAGAGGGTTACGGCAAAAACTGGATGCACTTCGTGTACAAAACGGACAATCTCTTTCAAAGTATCAGGATTTCATACGGAAACTCGTCTGTTACAAAGGGATTTCATTTTTTAAAACTTATTTGAACTCCTGACTTTTTGTGAGTTCAAAATGCACCATCCAAAGCCACATCATCATTTTTCAATCCTTTCTGACTTCATTTGTTATTTTTCATGCATTTACTAATTATTTTGAGCTATAAGACCCTAAAATTGAAAAGCATTTCAAATGAACTCTGAAAAGGTTTAAAGTTGGCCTGGTATGATAATTTCATCCACATAGCATGTGCAAGAAAGTTGAGAGGGTTACGGCAAAAACTGGATGCACTTCGTGTACAAAACGGACAATCTCTCTCAAAGTATCAGGATTTCATACGGAAACTCATCTGTTACAAAGGGATTTCATTTTTTAAAACTTATTTGAACTCCTGACTTTTTGTGTGTTCAAAATGCACCATCCAAAGCCACATCATCATTTTTCAATCCTTTCTGACTTCATTTGTTATTTTTCATGCATTTACTAATTATTTTGAGCTATAAGACCCTAAAATTGAAAAGCATTTGAAATGAACTCTGAAAAGGTTGAAAGTTGGCATGGTATCATCATTTCATCCACATAGCATGTGCAAGAATGTTGAGAGGGTTACGGCAAAAACTGGATGCACTTCGTGTACAAAACGGACAATCTCTCTCAAAGTATCAGGATTTCATACGGAAACTCGTCTGTTACAAAGGGATTTCATTTTTTAAAACTTATTTGAACTCCTGACTTTTTGTCAGTTCAAAATGCACCATTCAAAGCCACATCATCATTTCTCAATCCTTTCTGACTTCATTTGTTATTTTTCATGCATTTACTAATTGTTTTGAGCTATAAGACCCTAAAATTGAAAAGCATTTCAAATGAACTTGAAAAGGTTGAAAGTTGGCATGGTATCATCATTTCATCCACATAGCATGTGCAAGAAAGTTGAGAGGGTTACGGCAAAAACTGGATGCACTTCGTGTACAAAACGGACAATCTCTCTCAAAGTATCAGGATTTCATACGGAAACTCGTCTGTTACAAAGGGATTTCATTTTTTAAAACTTATTTGAACTCCTGACTTTTTGTGTGTTCAAAATGCACCATCCAAAGCCACATCATCATTTTTCAATCCTTTCTGACTTCATTTGTTATTTTTCATGCATTTACTAATTATTTTGAGCTATAAGACCCTAAAATTGAAAAGCATTTGAAATGAACTCTGAAAAGGTTGAAAGTTGGCATGGTATCATCATTTCATCCACATAGCATGTGCAAGAAAGTTGAGAGGGTTACGGCAAAAACTGGATGCACTTCGTGTAGAAAACGGACAATCTCTTTCAAAGTATCAGGATTTCATACGGAAACTCGTCTGTTACAAAGGGATTTCATTTTTTAAAACTTATTTGAACTCCTGACTTTTTGTGTGTTCAAAATGCACCATCCAAAGCCACATCATCATTTTTCAATCCTTTCTGACTTCATTTGTTATTTTTCATGCATTTACTAATTATTTTGAGCTATAAGACCCTAAAATTGAAAAGCATTTCAAATGAACTCTGAAAAGGTTTAAAGTTGGCATGGTATGATAATTTCATCCACATAGCATGTGCAAGAAAGTTGAGAGGGTTACGGCAAAAACTGGATGCACTTCGTGTACAAAACGGACAATCTCTCTCAAAGTATCAGGATTTCATATGGAAACTCGTCTGTTACAAAGGGATTTCATTTTTTTAAACTTATTTGAATTCCTGACTTGTTGTGTGTTCAAAATGCACCATCCAAAGCCACATCATCATTTTTCAATCCTTTCTGACTTCATTTGTTATTTTTCATGCATTTACTAATTATTTTGAGCTATAAGACCCTAAAATTGAAAAGCATTTGAAATGAACTCTGAAAAGGTTGAAAGTTGGCATGGTATTATCATTTCATCCACATAGCATGTGCAAGAATGTTGAGAGGGTTACGGCAAAAACTGGATGCACTTCGTGTACAAAACGGACAATCTCTCTCAAAGTATCAGGATTTCATACGGAAACTCGTCTGTTACAAAGGGATTTCATTTTTTAAAACTTATTTGAACTCCTGACTTTTTGTGTGTTCAAAATGCACCATCCAAAGCCACATCATCATTTTTCAATCCTTTCTGACTTCATTTGTTATTTTTCATGCATTTACTAATTATTTTGAGCTATAAGACCCTAAAATTGAAAAGCATTTCAAATGAACTCTGAAAAGGTTGAAAGTTGGCATGGTATCATCATTTCATCCACATAGCATGTGCAAGAAAGTTGAGAGGGTTACGGCAAAAACTGGATGCACTTCGTGTACAAAACGGACAATCTCTCTCAAAGTATCAGGATTTCATATGGAAACTCGTCTGTTACAAAGGGTTTTCATTTTTAAAACTTATTTGAACTCTTGACTTTTTGTGAGTTCAAAATGCACCATTCAAAGCCACATCATCATTTTTCAATCCTTTCTGACTTCATTTGTTAGTTTTTCATGCATTTACTAATTATTTTGAGCTATAAGACCCTAAAATTGAAAAGCATTTCAAATGAACTCTGAAAAGGTTGAAAGTTGGCATGGTATCATCATTTCATCCACATAGCATGTGCAAGAAAGTTGAGAGGGTTACGGCAAAAACTGGATGCACTTCGTGTACAAAACGGACAATCTCTTTCAAAGTATCAGGATTTCATATGGAAACTCGTCTGTTACAAAGGTATTTCATTTTTTAAAACTTATTTGAACTCCTGACTTTTTGTGTGTTCAAAATGCACCATTCAAAGCCACATCATCATTTTTCAATCCTTTCTGACTTCATTTGTTATTTTTCATGCATTTACTAATTATTTTGAGCTATAAGACCCTAAAATTGAAAAGCATTTCAAATAAACTCTGAAAAGGTTGAAAGTTGGCATGGTATCATCATTTCATCCACATAGCATGTGCAAGAAAGTTGAGCGGGTTACGGAAAAAATTGGATGCATTTCGAGTACAAAATGGACAATCTCTTTCAAAGTATCATGATTTCATACGGAAACTCGTCTATTACAAAGGGATTTCATTTTTTAAAACTTATTTGAACTCCTGACTTTTTGTGTGTTCAAAATGCACCATCCAAAGCCACATCATCATTTTTCAATCTTTTCTGACTTTTTTTGTTATTTTTCATGCATTTACTAATTATTTTGAGCTATAAGACCCAAAAATTGAAAAGCATTTCAAATGAACTCTGAAAAGGTTGAAAGTTGGCATGGTATGATAATTTCATCCACATAGCATGTGCAAGAAAGTTGAGAGGGTTACGGCAAAAACTGGATGCACTTCTTGTACAAAATGGACAATCTCTTTCAAAGTATCAGGATTTCATACGGAAACTCGTCTGTTACAAAGGGATTTCATTTTTTAAAACTTATTTGAACTCCTGACTTTTTGTGAGTTCAAAATGCACCATCCAAAGCCACATCATCATTTTTCAATCCTTTCTGACTTCATTTGTTATTTTTCATGCATTTACTAATTATTTTGAGCTATAAGACCCTAAAATTGAAAAGCATTTGAAATGAACTCTGAAAAGGTTGAATGTTGGCATGGTATTATCATTTCATCCACATAGCATGTGCAAGAATGTTGAGAGGGTTACGGCAAAAACTGGATGCACTTCGTGTACAAAACGGACAATCTCTCTCAAAGTATCAGGATTTCATACGGAAACTCGTCTGTTACAAAGGGATTTCATTTTTTAAAACTTATTTGAACTCCTGACTTTTTGTGTGTTCAAAATGCACCATCCAAAGCCACATCATCATTTTTCAATCCTTTCTGACTTCATTTGTTATTTTTCATGCATTTACTAATTATTTTGAGCTATAAGACCCTAAAATTGAAAAGCATTTGAAATGAACTCTGAAAAGGTTGAAAGTTGGCATGGTATCATCATTTCATCCACATAGCATGTGCAAGAAAGTTGAGAGGGTTACGGCAAAAACTGGATGCACTTCGTGTAGAAAACGGACAATCTCTTTCAAAGTATCAGGATTTCATACGGAAACTCGTCTGTTACAAAGGGATTTCATTTTTTAAAACTTATTTGAACTCCTGACTTTTTGTGTGTTCAAAATGCACCATCCAAAGCCACATCATCATTTTTCAATCCTTTCTGACTTCATTTGTTATTTTTCATGCATTTACTAATTATTTTGAGCTATAAGACCCTATAATTGAAAAGCATTTCAAATGAACTCTGAAAAGGTTTAAAGTTGGCATGGTATGATAATTTCATCCACATAGCATGTGCAAGAAAGTTGAGAGGGTTACGGCAAAAACTGGATGCACTTCGTGTACAAAACGGACAATCTCTCTCAAAGTATCAGGATTTCATATGGAAACTCGTCTGTTACAAAGGGATTTCATTTTTTTAAACTTATTTGAATTCCTGACTTGTTGTGTGTTCAAAATGCACCATCCAAAGCCACATCATCATTTTTCAATCCTTTCTGACTTCATTTGTTATTTTTCATGCATTTACTAATTATTTTGAGCTATAAGACCCTAAAATTGAAAAGCATTTGAAATGAACTCTGAAAAGGTTGAAAGTTGGCATGGTATTATCATTTCATCCACATAGCATGTGCAAGAATGTTGAGAGGGTTACGGCAAAAACTGGATGCACTTCGTGTACAAAACGGACAATCTCTCTTAAAGTATCAGGATTTCATACGGAAACTCGTCTGTTACAAAGGGATTTCATTTTTTAAAACTTATTTGAACTCCTGACTTTTTGTGTGTTCAAAATGCACCATCCAAAGCCACATCATCATTTTTCAATCCTTTCTGACTTCATTTGTTATTTTTCATGCATTTACTAATTATTTTGAGCTATAAGACCCTAAAATTGAAAAGCATTTCAAATGAACTCTGAAAAGGTTGAAAGTTGGCATGGTATCATCATTTCATCCACATAGCATGTGCAAAAAGTTGAGAGGGTTACGGCAAAAACTGGATGCACTTCGTGTACAAAACGGACAATCTCTCTCAAAGTATCAGGATTTCATATGGAAACTCGTCTGTTACAAAGGGTTTTCATTTTTAAAACTTATTTGAACTCTTGACTTTTTGTGAGTTCAAAATGCACCATTCAAAGCCACATCATCATTTTTCAATCCTTTCTGACTTCATTTGTTAGTTTTTCATGCATTTACTAATTATTTTGAGCTATAAGACCCTAAAATTGAAAAGCATTTCAAATGAACTCTGAAAAGGTTGAAAGTTGGCATGGTATCATCATTTCATCCACATAGCATGTGCAAGAAAGTTGAGAGGGTTACGGCAAAAACTGGATGCACTTCGTGTACAAAACGGACAATCTCTTTCAAAGTATCAGGATTTCATATGGAAACTCGTCTGTTACAAAGGGATTTCATTTTTTAAAACTTATTTGAACTCCTGACTTTTTGTGTGTTCAAAATGCACCATTCAAAGCCACATCATCATTTTTCAATCCTTTCTGACTTCATTTGTTATTTTTCATGCATTTACTAATTATTTTGAGCTATAAGACCCTAAAATTGAAAAGCATTTCAAATAAACTCTGAAAAGGTTGAAAGTTGGCATGGTATCATCATTTCATCCACATAGCATGTGCAAGAAAGTTGAGCGGGTTACGGAAAAAATTGGATGCATTTCGAGTACAAAATGGACAATCTCTTTCAAAGTATCATGATTTCATACGGAAACTCGTCTATTACAAAGGGATTTCATTTTTTAAAACTTATTTGAACTCCTGACTTTTTGTGTGTTCAAAATGCACCATCCAAAGCCACATCATCATTTTTCAATCTTTTCTGACTTTTTTTGTTATTTTTCATGCATTTACTAATTATTTTGAGCTATAAGACCCAAAAATTGAAAAGCATTTCAAATGAACTCTGAAAAGGTTGAAAGTTGGCATGGTATGATAATTTCATCCACATAGCATGTGCAAGAAAGTTGAGAGGGTTACGGCAAAAACTGGATGCACTTCTTGTACAAAATGGACAATCTCTTTCAAAGTATCAGGATTTCATACGGAAACTCGTCTGTTACAAAGGGATTTCATTTTTTAAAACTTATTTGAACTCCTGACTTTTTGTGAGTTCAAAATGCACCATCCAAAGCCACATCATCATTTTTCAATCCTTTCTGACTTCATTTGTTATTTTTCATGCATTTACTAATTATTTTGAGCTATAAGACCCTAAAATTGAAAAGCATTTCAAATGAACTCTGAAAAGGTTTAAAGTTGGCATGGTATGATAATTTCATCCACATAGCATGTGCAAGAAAGTTGAGAGGGTTACGGCAAAAACTGGATGCACTTCGTGTACAAAACGGACAATCTCTCTCAAAGTATCAGGATTTCATACGGAAACTCGTCTGTTACAAAGGGATTTCATTTTTTAAAACTTATTTGAACTCCTAACTTTTTGTGTGTTCAAAATGCACCATCCAAAGCCACATCATCATTTTTCAATCCTTTCTGACTTCATTTGTTATTTTTCATGCATTTACTAATTATTTTGAGCTATAAGACCCTATAATTGAAAAGCATTTCAAATGAACTCTGAAAAGGTTGAAAGTTGGCATGGTATGATAATTTCATCCACATAGCATGTGCAAGAAAGTCGAGAGGGTTACGGCAAAAACTGGATGCACTTCGTGTACAAAACGGACAATCTCTTTCAAAGTATCAGGATTTCATACGTAAACTCGTCTGTTACATAGGGATTTCATTTTTTAAAACTAATTTGAACTCCTGACTTTTTGTGTGTTCAAAATGCACCATCCAAAGCCACATCATCATTTTTCAATCCTTTCTGACTTCATTTGTTATTTTTCATGCATTTACTAATTATTTTGAGCTATAAGACCCTAAAATTGAAAAGCATTTCAAATGAACTCTGAAAAGGTTGAAAGTTGGCATGGTATCATCATTTCATCCACATAGCATGTGCAAAAAGTTGAGAGGGTTACGGCAAAAACTGGATGCACTTCGTGTACAAAACGGACAATCTCTCTCAAAGTATCAGGATTTCATATGGAAACTCGTCTGTTACAAAGGGTTTTCATTTTTAAAACTTATTTGAACTCTTGACTTTTTGTGAGTTCAAAATGCACCATTCAAAGCCACATCATCATTTTTCAATCCTTTCTGACTTCATTTGTTAGTTTTTCATGCATTTACTAATTATTTTGAGCTATAAGACCCTAAAATTGAAAAGCATTTCAAATGAACTCTGAAAAGGTTGAAAGTTGGCATGGTATCATCATTTCATCCACATAGCATGTGCAAGAAAGTTGAGAGGGTTACGGCAAAAACTGGATGCACTTCGTGTACAAAACGGACAATCTCTTTCAAAGTATCAGGATTTCATATGGAAACTCGTCTGTTACAAAGGGATTTCATTTTTTAAAACTTATTTGAACTCCTGACTTTTTGTGTGTTCAAAATGCACCATTCAAAGCCACATCATCATTTTTCAATCCTTTCTGACTTCATTTGTTATTTTTCATGCATTTACTAATTATTTTGAGCTATAAGACCCTAAAATTGAAAAGCATTTCAAATAAACTCTGAAAAGGTTGAAAGTTGGCATGGTATCATCATTTCATCCACATAGCATGTGCAAGAAAGTTGAGCGGGTTACGGAAAAAATTGGATGCATTTCGAGTACAAAATGGACAATCTCTTTCAAAGTATCATGATTTCATACGGAAACTCGTCTATTACAAAGGGATTTCATTTTTTAAAACTTATTTGAACTCCTGACTTTTTGTGTGTTCAAAATGCACCATCCAAAGCCACATCATCATTTTTCAATCTTTTCTGACTTTTTTTGTTATTTTTCATGCATTTACTAATTATTTTGAGCTATAAGACCCAAAAATTGAAAAGCATTTCAAATGAACTATGAAAAGGTTGAAAGTTGGCATGGTATGATAATTTCATCCACATAGCATGTGCAAGAAAGTTGAGAGGGTTACGGCAAAAACTGGATGCACTTCTTGTACAAAATGGACAATCTCTTTCAAAGTATCAGGATTTCATACGGAAACTCGTCTGTTACAAAGGGATTTCATTTTTTAAAACTTATTTGAACTCCTGACTTTTTGTGAGTTCAAAATGCACCATCCAAAGCCACATCATCATTTTTCAATCCTTTCTGACTTCATTTGTTATTTTTCATGCATTTACTAATTATTTTGAGCTATAAGACCCTAAAATTGAAAAGCATTTCAAATGAACTCTGAAAAGGTTTAAAGTTGGCATGGTATGATAATTTCATCCACATAGCATGTGCAAGAAAGTTGAGAGGGTTACGGCAAAAACTGGATGCACTTCGTGTACAAAACGGACAATCTCTCTCAAAGTATCAGGATTTCATACGGAAACTCGTCTGTTACAAAGGGATTTCATTTTTAAAACTTATTTGAACTCCTGACTTTTTGTGTGTTCAAAATGCACCATCCAAAGCCACATCATCATTTTTCAATCCTTTCTGACTTCATTTGTTATTTTTCATGCATTTACTAATTATTTTGAGCTATAAGACCCTATAATTGAAAAGCATTTCAAATGAACTCTGAAAAGGTTGAAAGTTGGCATGGTATGATAATTTCATCCACATAGCATGTGCAAGAAAGTCGAGAGGGTTACGGCAAAAACTGGATGCACTTCGTGTACAAAACGGACAATCTCTTTCAAAGTATCAGGATTTCATACGTAAACTCGTCTGTTACATAGGGATTTCATTTTTTAAAACTAATTTGAACTCCTGACTTTTTGTGAGTTCAAAATGCACCATCCAAAGCCACATCATCATTTTTCAATCCTTTCTGACTTCATTTGTTATTTTTCATGCATTTACTAATTATTTTGAGCTATAAGACCCTAAAATTGAAAAGCATTTCAAATGAACTCTGAAAAGGTTGAAAGTTGGCATGGTATGATAATTTCATCCACATAGCATGTGCAAGAAAGTTGAGAGGGTTACGGCATAAACTGGATGCACTTCGTGTACAAAACGGACAATCTCTTTCAAAGTATCAGGATTTCATACGGAAACTCGTCTGTTACAAAGGGATTTCATTTTTTAAAACTTATTTGAACTCCTGACTTTTTGTG
Organism: Aegilops tauschii subsp. strangulata; assembly: GCF_002575655.3. NCBI lineage: Eukaryota > Viridiplantae > Streptophyta > Magnoliopsida > Poales > Poaceae > Aegilops > Aegilops tauschii. Next base: position 37,925 of record NW_027332776.1, read on the forward strand.
AGTTCAAAATGCACCATCCAAAGCCACATCATCATTTTTCAATCCTTTCTGACTTCATTTGTTATTTTTCATGCATTTACTAATTATTTTGAGCTATAAGACCCTAAAATTGAAAAGCATTTCAAATGAACTCTGAAAAGGTTTAAAGTTGGCATGGTATGATAATTTCATCCACATAGCATGTGCAAGAAAGTTGAGAGGGTTACGGCAAAAACTGGATGCACTTCGTGTACAAAACGGACAATCTCTCTCAAAGTATCAGGATTTCATACGGAAACTCGTCTATTACAAAGGGATTTCATTTTTTAAAACTTATTTGAATTCCTGACTTGTTGTGTGTTCAAAATGCACCATCCAAAGCCACATCATCATTTTTCAATCCTTTCTGACTTCATTTGTTATTTTTCATGCATTTACTAATTATTTTGAGCTATAAGTCCCTAAAATTGAAAAGCATTTGAAATGAACTCTGAAAAGGTTGAAAGTTGGCATGGTATTATCATTTCATCCACATAGCATGTGCAAGAATGTTGAGAGGGTTACGGCAAAAACTGGATGCACTTCGTGTACAAAACGGACAATCTCTCTCAAAGTATCAGGATTTCATACGGAAACTCGTCTGTTACAAAGGGATTTCATTTTTTAAAACTTATTTGAACTCCTGACTTTTTGTGTGTTCAAAATGCACCATCCAAAGCCACATCATCATTTTTCAATCCTTTCTGACTTCATTTGTTATTTTTCATGCATTTACTAATTATTTTGAGCTATAAGACCCTAAAATTGAAAAGCATTTCAAATGAACTCTGAAAAGGTTGAAAGTTGGCATGGTATCATCATTTCATCCACATAGCATGTGCAAAAAGTTGAGAGGGTTACGGCAAAAACTGGATGCACTTCGTGTACAAAACGGACAATCTCTCTCAAAGTATCAGGATTTCATATGGAAACTCGTCTGTTACAAAGGGTTTTCATTTTTAAAACTTATTTGAACTCTTGAATTTTTGTGAGTTCAAAATGCACCATTCAAAGCCACATCATCATTTTTCAATCCTTTCTGACTTCATTTGTTAGTTTTTCATGCATTTACTAATTATTTTGAGCTATAAGACCCTAAAATTGAAAAGCATTTCAAATGAACTCTGAAAAGGTTGAAAGTTGGCATGGTATCATCATTTCATCCACATAGCATGTGCAAGAAAGTTGAGAGGGTTACGGCAAAAACTGGATGCACTTCGTGTACAAAACGGACAATCTCTTTCAAAGTATCAGGATTTCATAAGGAAACTCGTCTGTTACAAAGGGATTTCATTTTTTAAAACTTATTTGAACTCCTGACTTTTTGTGTGTTCAAAATGCACCATTCAAAGCCACATCATCATTTTTCAATCCTTTCTGACTTCATTTGTTATTTTTCATGCATTTACTAATTATTTTGAGCTATAAGACCCTAAAATTGAAAAGCATTTCAAATAAACTCTGAAAAGGTTGAAAGTTGGCATGGTATCATCATTTCATCCACATAGCATGTGCAAGAAAGTTGAGCGGGTTACGGAAAAAATTGGATGCATTTCGAGTACAAAATGGACAATCTCTTTCAAAGTATCATGATTTCATACGGAAACTCGTCTATTACAAAGGGATTTCATTTTTTAAAACTTATTTGAACTCCTGACTTTTTGTGTGTTCAAAATGCACCATCCAAAGCCACATCATCATTTTTCAATCTTTTCTGACTTTTTTTTTATTTTTCATGCATTTACTAATTATTTTGAGCTATAAGACCCAAAAATTGAAAAGCATTTCAAATGAACTCTGAAAAGGTTGAAAGTTGGCATGGTATGATAATTTCATCCACATAGCATGTGCAAGAAAGTTGAGAGGGTTACGGCAAAAACTGGATGCACTTCTTGTACAAAATGGACAATCTCTTTCAAAGTATCAGGATTTCATACGGAAACTCGTCTGTTACAAAGGGATTTCATTTTTTAAAACTTATTTGAACTCCTGACTTTTTGTGAGTTCAAAATGCACCATCCAAAGCCACATCATTATTTTTCAATCCTTTCTGACTTCATTTGTTATTTTTCATGCATTTACTAATTATTTTGAGCTATAAGACCCTAAAATTGAAAAGCATTTCAAATGAACTTTGAAAAGGTTTAAAGTTGGCATGGTATGATAATATCATCCACATAGCATGTGCAAGAAAGTTGAGAGGGTTACGGCAAAAACTGGATGCACTTCGTGTACAAAACGGACAATCTCTCTCAAAGTATCAGGATTTCATACGGAAACTCGTCTGTTACAAAGGGATTTCATTTTTTAAAACTTATTTGAACTCCTGACTTTTTGTGTGTTCAAAATGCACCATCCAAAGCCACATCATCAATTTTCAATCCTTTCTGACTTCATTTGTTATTTTTCATGCATTTACTAATTATTTTGAGCTATAAGACCCTAAAATTGAAAAGCATTTGAAATGAACTCTGAAAAGGTTGAAAGTTGGCATGGTATCATCATTTCTCCCACATAGCATGTGCAAGAATGTTGAGAGGGTTACGGCAAAAACTGGATGCACTTCGTGTACAAAACGGACAATCTCTCTCAAAGTATTAGGATTTCATACGGAAACTCGTTTGTTACAAAGGGATTTCATTTTTTAAAACTTATTTGAACTCCTGACTTTTTGTGTGTTCAAAATGCACCATCCAAAGCCACATCATCATTTTTCAATCTTTTCTGACTTTTTTTTTATTTTTCATGCATTTACTAATTATTTTGAGCTATAAGACCCAAAAATTGAAAAGCATTTCAAATGAACTCTGAAAAGGTTGAAAGTTGGCATGGTATGATAATTTCATCCACATAGCATGTGCAAGAAAGTTGAGAGGGTTACGGCAAAAACTGGATGCACTTCTTGTACAAAATGGACAATCTCTTTCAAAGTATCAGGATTTCATACGGAAACTCGTCTGTTACAAAGGGATTTCATTTTTTAAAACTTATTTGAACTCCTAACTTTTTGTGAGTTCAAAATGCACCATCCAAAGCCACATCATTATTTTTCAATCCTTTCTGACTTCATTTATTATTTTTCATGCATTTACTAATTATTTTGAGCTATAAGACCCTAAAATTGAAAAGCATTTCAAATGAACTTTGAAAAGGTTTAAAGTTGGCATGGTATGATAATATCATCCACATAGCATGTGCAAGAAAGTTGAGAGGGTTACGGCAAAAACTGGATGCACTTCGTGTACAAAACGGACAATCTCTATCAAAGTATCAGGATTTCATACGGAAACTCGTCTGTTACAAAGGGATTTCATTTTTTAAAACTTATTTGAACTCCTGACTTTTTGTGTGTTCAAAATGCACCATCCAAAGCCACATCATCAATTTTCAATCCTTTCTGACTTCATTTGTTATTTTTCATGCATTTACTAATTATTTTGAGCTATAAGACCCTAAAATTGAAAAGCATTTGAAATGAACTCTGAAAAGGTTGAAAGTTGGCATGGTATCATCATTTCTTCCACATAGCATGTGCAAGAATGTTGAGAGGGTTACGGCAAAAACTGGATGCACTTCGTGTACAAAACGGACAATCTCTCTCAAAGTATTAGGATTTCATACGGAAACTCGTCTGTTACAAAGGGATTTCATTTTTTAAAACTTATTTGAACTCCTGACTTTTTGTGTGTTCAAAATGCACCATCCAAAGCCACATCATTATTTTTCAATCCTTTCTGACTTCATTTGTTATTTTTCATGCATTTACTAATTATTTTGAGCTATAAGACCCTATAATTGAAAAGCATTTCAAATGAACTCTGAAAAGGTTGAAAGTTGGCATGGTATGATAATTTCATCCACATAGCATGTGCAAGAAAGTTGAGAGGGTTACGGCAAAAACTGGATGCACTTCGTGTACAAAACGGACAATCTCTTTCAAAGTATCAGGATTTCATAAGGAAACTCGTCTGTTACAAAGGGATTTCATTTTTTTAAACTTATTTGAACTCCTGACTTTTTGTGTGTTCAAAATGCACCATTCAAAGCCACATCATCATTTTTCAATCCTTTCTGACTTCATTTGTTATTTTTCATGCATTTACTAATTATTTTGAGCTATAAGACCCTAAAATTGAAAAGCATTTCAAATAAACTCTGAAAAGGTTGAAAGTTGGCATGGTATCATCATTTCATCCACATAGCATGTGCAAGAAAGTTGAGAGGGTTATGGCAAAAACTGGATGCACTTCGTGTACAAAACGGACAATCTCTTTCAAAGTATCAGGATTTCATAAGGAAACTCGTCTGTTACAAAGGGATTTCAGTTTTTAAAACTTATTTGAACTCCTGACTTTTTGTGTGTTCAAAATGCACCATTCAAAGCCACATCATCATTTTCCAATCCTTTCTGACTTCATTTGTTATTTTTCATGCATTTACAAATTATTTTGAGCTATAAGACCCTAAAATTGAAAAGCATTTCAAATAAACTCTGAAAAGGTTGAAAGTTGGCATGGTATCATCATTTCATCCACATAGCATGTGCAAGAAAGCTGAGCGGGTTACGGAAAAAATTGGATGCATTTCGAGTACAAAATGGACAATCTCTTTCAATGTATCATGATTTCATACGGAAACTCGTCTATTACAAAGGGATTTCATTTTTTAAAACTTATTTGAACTCCTGACTTTTTGTGTGTTCAAAATGCACCATCCAAAGCCACATCATCATTTTTCAATCTTTTCTGACTTTTTTTGTTATTTTTCATGCATTTACTAATTATTTTGAGCTATAAGACCCAAAAATTGAAAAGCATTTCAAATGAATTCTGGAAAGGTTGAAAGTTGGCATGGTATGATAATTTCATCCACATAGCATGTGCAAGAAAGTTGAGAGGGTTACGGCAAAAACTGGATGCACTTCTTGTACAAAATGGACAATCTCTTTCAAAGTATCAGGATTTCATACGGAAACTCGTCTGTTACAAAGGGATTTCATTTTTTAAAACTTATTTGAACTCCTGACTTTTTGTGAGTTCAAAATGCACCATCCAAAGCCACATCATTATTTTTCAATCCTTTCTGACTTCATTTGTTATTTTTCATGCATTTACTAATTATTTTGAGCTATAAGACCCTAAAATTGAAAAGCATTTCAAATGAACTCTGAAAAGGTTTAAAGTTGGCATGGTATGATAATATCATCCACATAGCATGTGCAAGAAAGTTGAGAGGGTTACGGCAAAAACTGGATGCACTTCGTGTACAAAACGGACAATCTCTCTCAAAGTATCAGGATTTCATACGGAAACTCGTCTGTTACAAAGGGATTTCATTTTTTAAAACTTATTTGAACTCCTGACTTTTTGTGTGTTCAAAATGCACCATCCAAAGCCACATCATCAATTTTCAATCCTTTCTGACTTCATTTGTTATTTTTCATGCATTTACTAATTATTTTGAGCTATAAGACCCTAAAATTGAAAAGCATTTGAAATGAACTCTGAAAAGGTTGAAAGTTGGCATGGTATCATCATTTCTTCCACATAGCATGTGCAAGAATGTTGAGAGGGTTACGGCAAAAACTGGATGCACTTCGTGTACAAAACGGACAATCTCTCTCAAAGTATTAGGATTTCATACGGAAACTCGTCTGTTACAAAGGGATTTCATTTTTTAAAACTTATTTGAACTCCTGACTTTTTGTGTGTTCAAAATGCACCATCCAAAGCCACATCATTATTTTTCAATCCTTTCTGACTTCATTTGTTATTTTTCATGCATTTACTAATTATTTTGAGCTATAAGACCCTATAATTGAAAAGCATTTCAAATGAACTCTGAAAAGGTTGAAAGTTGGCATGGTATGATAATTTCATCCACATAGCATGTGCAAGAAAGTTGAGAGGGTTACGGCAAAAACTGGATGCACTTCGTGTACAAAACGGACAATCTCTTTCAAAGTATCAGGATTTCATAAGGAAACTCGTCTGTTACAAAGGGATTTCATTTTTTTAAACTTATTTGAACTCCTGACTTTTTGTGTGTTCAAAATGCACCATTCAAAGCCACATCATCATTTTTCAATCCTTTCTGACTTCATTTGTTATTTTTCATGCATTTACTAATTATTTTGAGCTATAAGACCCTAAAATTGAAAAGCATTTCAAATAAACTCTGAAAAGGTTGAAAGTTGGCATGGTATCATCATTTCATCCACATAGCATGTGCAAGAAAGTTGAGAGGGTTACGGCAAAAACTGGATGCACTTCGTGTACAAAACGGACAATCTCTTTCAAAGTATCAGGATTTCATAAGGAAACTCGTCTGTTACAAAGGGATTTCAGTTTTTAAAACTTATTTGAACTCCTGACTTTTTGTGTGTTCAAAATGCACCATTCAAAGCCACATCATCATTTTCCAATCCTTTCTGACTTCATTTGTTATTTTTCATGCATTTACTAATTATTTTGAGCTATAAGACCCTAAAATTGAAAAGCATTTCAAATAAACTCTGAAAAGGTTGAAAGTTGGCATGGTATCATCATTTCATCCACATAGCATGTGCAAGAAAGCTGAGCGGGTTACGGAAAAAATTGGATGCATTTCGAGTACAAAATGGACAATCTCTTTCAATGTATCATGATTTCATACGGAAACTCGTCTATTACAAAGGGATTTCATTTTTTAAAACTTATTTGAACTCCTGACTTTTTGTGTGTTCAAAATGCACCATCCAAAGCCACATCATCATTTTTCAATCTTTTCTGACTTTTTTTGTTATTTTTCATGCATTTACTAATTATTTTGAGCTATAAGACCCAAAAATTGAAAAGCATTTCAAATGAATTCTGGAAAGGTTGAAAGTTGGCATGGTATGATAATTTCATCCACATAGCATGTGCAAGAAAGTTGAGAGGGTTACGGAAAAAACTGGATGCACTTCTTGTACAAAATGGACAATCTCTTTCAAAGTATCAGGATTTCATACGGAAACTCGTCTGTTACAAAGGGATTTCATTTTTTAAAACTTATTTGAACTCCTGACTTTTTGTGAGTTCAAAATGCACCATCCAAAGCCACATCATTATTTTTCAATCCTTTCTGACTTCATTTGTTATTTTTCATGCATTTACTAATTATTTTGAGCTATAAGACCCTAAAATTGAAAAGCATTTCAAATGAACTCTGAAAAGGTTTAAAGTTGGCATGGTATGATAATATCATCCACATAGCATGTGCAAGAAAGTTGAGAGGGTTACGGCAAAAACTGGATGCACTTCGTGTACAAAACGGACAATCTCTCTCAAAGTATCAGGATTTCATACGGAAACTCGTCTGTTACAAAGGGATTTCATTTTTTAAAACTTATTTGAACTCCTGACTTTTTGTGTGTTCAAAATGCACCATCCAAAGCCACATCATCAATTTTCAATCCTTTCTGACTTCATTTGTTATTTTTCATGCATTTACTAATTATTTTGAGCTATAAGACCCTAAAATTGAAAAGCATTTGAAATGAACTCTGAAAAGGTTGAAAGTTGGCATGGTATCATCATTTCTTCCACATAGCATGTGCAAGAATGTTGAGAGGGTTACGGCAAAAACTGGATGCACTTCGTGTACAAAACGGACAATCTCTCTCAAAGTATTAGGATTTCATACGGAAACTCGTCTGTTACAAAGGGATTTCATTTTTTAAAACTTATTTGAACTCCTGACTTTTTGTGTGTTCAAAATGCACCATCCAAAGCCACATCATTATTTTTCAATCCTTTCTGACTTCATTTGTTATTTTTCATGCATTTACTAATTATTTTGAGCTATAAGACCCTATAATTGAAAAGCATTTCAAATGAACTCTGAAAAGGTTGAAAGTTGGCATGGTATGATAATTTCATCCACATAGCATGTGCAAGAAAGTTGAGAGGGTTACGGCAAAAACTGGATGCACTTCGTGTACAAAACGGACAATCTCTTTCAAAGTATCAGGATTTCATAAGGAAACTCGTCTGTTACAAAGGGATTTCATTTTTTTAAACTTATTTGAACTCCTGACTTTTTGTGTGTTCAAAATGCACCATTCAAAGCCACATCATCATTTTTCAATCCTTTCTGACTTCATTTGTTATTTTTCATGCATTTACTAATTATTTTGAGCTATAAGACCCTAAAATTGAAAAGCATTTCAAATAAACTCTGAAAAGGTTGAAAGTTGGCATGGTATCATCATTTCATCCACATAGCATGTGCAAGAAAGTTGAGAGGGTTACGGCAAAAACTGGATGCACTTCGTGTACAAAACGGACAATCTCTTTCAAAGTATCAGGATTTCATAAGGAAACTCGTCTGTTACAAAGGGATTTCAGTTTTTAAAACTTATTTGAACTCCTGACTTTTTGTGTGTTCAAAATGCACCATTCAAAGCCACATCATCATTTTCCAATCCTTTCTGACTTCATTTGTTATTTTTCATGCATTTACTAATTATTTTGAGCTATAAGACCCTAAAATTGAAAAGCATTTCAAATAAACTCTGAAAAGGTTGAAAGTTGGCATGGTATCATCATTTCATCCACATAGCATGTGCAAGAAAGCTGAGCGGGTTACGGAAAAAATTGGATGCATTTCGAGTACAAAATGGACAATCTCTTTCAATGTATCATGATTTCATACGGAAACTCGTCTATTACAAAGGGATTTCATTTTTTAAAACTTATTTGAACTCCTGACTTTTTGTGTGTTCAAAATGCACCATCCAAAGCCACATCATCATTTTTCAATCTTTTCTGACTTTTTTTGTTATTTTTCATGCATTTACTAATTATTTTGAGCTATAAGACCCAAAAATTGAAAAGCATTTCAAATGAATTCTGGAAAGGTTGAAAGTTGGCATGGTATGATAATTTCATCCACATAGCATGTGCAAGAAAGTTGAGAGGGTTACGGCAAAAACTGGATGCACTTCTTGTACAAAATGGACAATCTCTTTCAAAGTATCAGGATTTCATACGGAAACTCGTCTGTTACAAAGGGATTTCATTTTTTAAAACTTATTTGAACTCCTGACTTTTTGTGAGTTCAAAATGCACCATCCAAAGCCACATCATTATTTTTCAATCCTTTCTGACTTCATTTGTTATTTTTCATGCATTTACTAATTATTTTGAGCTATAAGACCCTAAAATTGAAAAGCATTTCAAATGAACTCTGAAAAGGTTTAAAGTTGGCATGGTATGATAATATCATCCACATAGCATGTGCAAGAAAGTTGAGAGGGTTACGGCAAAAACTGGATGCACTTCGTGTACAAAACGGACAATCTCTCTCAAAGTATCAGGATTTCATACGGAAACTCGTCTGTTACAAAGGGATTTCATTTTTTAAAACTTATTTGAACTCCTGACTTTTTGTGTGTTCAAAATGCACCATCCAAAGCCACATCATCAATTTTCAATCCTTTCTGACTTCATTTGTTATTTTTCATGCATTTACTAATTATTTTGAGCTATAAGACCCTAAAATTGAAAAGCATTTGAAATGAACTCTGAAAAGGTTGAAAGTTGGCATGGTATCATCATTTCTTCCACATAGCATGTGCAAGAATGTTGAGAGGGTTACGGCAAAAACTGGATGCACTTCGTGTACAAAACGGACAATCTCTCTCAAAGTATTAGGATTTCATACGGAAACTCGTCTGTTACAAAGGGATTTCATTTTTTAAAACTTATTTGAACTCCTGACTTTTTGTGTGTTCAAAATGCACCATCCAAAGCCACATCATTATTTTTCTATCCTTTCTGACTTCATTTGTTATTTTTCATGCATTTACTAATTATTTTGAGCTATAAGACCCTATAATTGAAAAGCATTTCAAATGAACTCTGAAAAGGTTGAAAGTTGGCATGGTATGATAATTTCATCCACATAGCATGTGCAAGAAAGTTGAGAGGGTTACGGCAAAAACTGGATGCACTTCGTGTACAAAACGGACAATCTCTTTCAAAGTATCAGGATTTCATAAGGAAACTCGTCTGTTACAAAGGGATTTCATTTTTTTAAACTTATTTGAACTCCTGACTTTTTGTGTGTTCAAAATGCACCATTCAAAGCCACATCATCATTTTTCAATCCTTTCTGACTTCATTTGTTATTTTTCATGCATTTACTAATTATTTTGAGCTATAAGACCCTAAAATTGAAAAGCATTTCAAATAAACTCTGAAAAGGTTGAAAGTTGGCATGGTATCATCATTTCATCCACATAGCATGTGCAAGAAAGTTGAGAGGGTTACGGCAAAAACTGGATGCACTTCGTGTACAAAACGGACAATCTCTTTCAAAGTATCAGGATTTCATAAGGAAACTCGTCTGTTACAAAGGGATTTCAGTTTTTAGAACTTATTTGAACTCCTGACTTTTTGTGTGTTCAAAATGCACCATTCAAAGCCACATCATCATTTTCCAATCCTTTCTGACTTCATTTGTTATTTTTCATGCATTTACTAATTATTTTGAGCTATAAGACCCTAAAATTGAAAAGCATTTCAAATAAACTCTGAAAAGGTTGAAAGTTGGCATGGTATCATCATTTCATCCACATAGCATGTGCAAGAAAGCTGAGCGGGTTACGGAAAAAATTGGATGCATTTCGAGTACAAAATGGACAATCTCTTTCAATGTATCATGATTTCATACGGAAACTCGTCTATTACAAAGGGATTTCATTTTTTAAAACTTATTTGAACTCCTGACTTTTTGTGTGTTCAAAATGCACCATCCAAAGCCACATCATCATTTTTCAATCTTTTCTGACTTTTTTTGTTATTTTTCATGCATTTACTAATTATTTTGAGCTATAAGACCCAAAAATTGAAAAGCATTTCAAATGAATTCTGAAAAGGTTGAAAGTTGGCATGGTATGATAATTTCATCCACATAGCATGTGCAAGAAAGTTGAGAGGGTTACGGCAAAAACTGGATGCACTTCTTGTACAAAATGGACAATCTCTTTCAAAGTATCAGGATTTCATACGGAAACTCGTCTGTTACAAAGGGATTTCATTTTTTAAAACTTATTTGAACTCCTGACTTTTTGTGAGTTCAAAATGCACCATCCAAAGCCACATCATCATTTTTCAATCCTTTCTGACTTCATTTGTTATTTTTCATGCATTTACTAATTATTTTGAGCTATAAGACCCTAAAATTGAAAAGCATTTCAAATGAACTCTGAAAAGGTTTAAAGTTGGCATGGTATGATAATATCATCCACATAGCATGTGCAAGAAAGTTGAGAGGGTTACGGCAAAAACTGGATGCACTTCGTGTACAAAACGGACAATCTCTCTCAAAGTATCAGGATTTCATACGGAAACTCGTCTGTTACAAAGGGATTTCATTTTTTAAAACTTATTTGAACTCCTGACTTTTTGTGTGTTCAAAATGCACCATCCAAAGCCACATCATCATTTTTCAATCCTTTCTGACTTCATTTGTTATTTTTCATGCATTTACTAATTATTTTGAGCTATAAGACCCTAAAATTAGAAAGCATTTGAAATGAACTCTGAAAAGGTTGAAAGTTGGCATGGTATTATCATTTCATCCACATAGCATGTGCAAGAATGTTGAGAGGGTTACGGCAAAAACTGGATGCACTTCGTGTACAAAACGGACAATCTCTCTCAAAGTATCAGGATTTCATACGGAAACTCGTCTGTTACAAAGGGATTTCATTTTTTTAAACTTATTTGAACTCCTGACTTTTTGTGTGTTCAAAATGCACCATTCAAAGCCACATCATCATTTTTCAATCCTTTCTGACTTCATTTGTTATTTTTCATGCATTTACTAATTATTTTGAGCTATAAGACCCTAAAATTGAAAAGCATTTGAAATGAACTCTGAAAAGGTTGAAAGTTGGCATGGTATTATCATTTCATCCACATAGCATGTGCAAGAATGTTGAGAGGGTTACGGCAAAAACTGGATGCACTTCGTGTACAAAACGGACAATCTCTCTCAAAGTATCAGGATTTCATACGGAAACTCGTCTGTTACAAAGGGATTTCATTTTTTAAAACTTATTTGAACTCCTGACTTTTTGTGAGTTCAAAATGCACCATCCAAAGCCACATCATCATTTTTCAATCCTTTCTGACTTCATTTGTTATTTTTCATGCATTTACTAATTATTTTGAGCTATAAGACCCTAAAATTGAAAAGCATTTCAAATGAACTCTGAAAAGGTTGAAAGTTGGCACGGTATCATCATTTCATCCACATAGCATGTGCAAAAAGTTGAGAGGGTTACGGCAAAAACTGGATGCACTTCGTGTACAAAACGGACAATCTCTCTCAAAGTATCAGGATTTCATATGGAAACTCGTCTGTTACAAAGGGTTTTCATTTTTAAAACTTATTTGAACTCTTGACTTTTTGTGAGTTCAAAATGCACCATTCAAAGCCACATCATCATTTTTCAATCCTTTCTGACTTCATTTGTTAGTTTTTCATGCATTTACTAATTATTTTGAGCTATAAGACCCTAAAATTGAAAAGCATTTCAAATGAACTCTGAAAAGGTTGAAAGTTGGCATGGTATCATCATTTCATCCACATAGCATGTGCAAGAAAGTTGAGAGGGTTACGGCAAAAACTGGATGCACTTCGTGTACAAAACGGACAATCTCTTTCAAAGTATCAGGATTTCATATGGAAACTCGTCTGTTACAAAGGGATTTCATTTTTTAAAACTTATTTGAACTCCTGACTTTTTGTGTGTTCAAAATGCACCATTCAAAGCCACATCATCATTTTCCAATCCTTTCTGACTTCATTTGTTATTTTTCATGCATTTACTAATTATTTTGAGCTATAAGACCCTAAAATTGAAAAGCATTTCAAATAAACTCTGAAAAGGTTGAAAGTTGGCATGGTATCATCATTTCATCCACATAGCATGTGCAAGAAAGCTGAGCGGGTTACGGAAAAAATTGGATGCATTTCGAGTACAAAATGGACAATCTCTTTCAATGTATCATGATTTCATACGGAAACTCGTCTATTACAAAGGGATTTCATTTTTTAAAACTTATTTGAACTCCTGACTTTTTGTGTGTTCAAAATGCACCATCCAAAGCCACATCATCATTTTTCAATCTTTTCTGACTTTTTTTGTTATTTTTCATGCATTTACTAATTATTTTGAGCTATAAGACCCAAAAATTGAAAAGCATTTCAAATGAATTCTGAAAAGGTTGAAAGTTGGCATGGTATGATAATTTCATCCACATAGCATGTGCAAGAAAGTTGAGAGGGTTACGGCAAAAACTGGATGCACTTCTTGTACAAAATGGACAATCTCTTTCAAAGTATCAGGATTTCATACGGAAACTCGTCTGTTACAAAGGGATTTCATTTTTTAAAACTTATTTGAACTCCTGACTTTTTGTGAGTTCAAAATGCACCATCCAAAGCCACATCATCATTTTTCAATCCTTTCTGACTTCATTTGTTATTTTTCATGCATTTACTAATTATTTTGAGCTATAAGACCCTAAAATTGAAAAGCATTTCAAATGAACTCTGAAAAGGTTTAAAGTTGGCATGGTATGATAATATCATCCACATAGCATGTGCAAGAAAGTTGAGAGGGTTACGGCAAAAACTGGATGCACTTCGTGTAAAAAACGGACAATCTCTCTCAAAGTATCAGGATTTCATACGGAAACTCGTCTGTTACAAAGGGATTTCATTTTTTAAAACTTATTTGAACTCCTGACTTTTTGTGTGTTCAAAATGCACCATCCAAAGCCACATCATCATTTTTCAATCCTTTCTGACTTCATTTGTTATTTTTCATGCATTTACTAATTATTTTGAGCTATAAGACCCTAAAATTGAAAAGCATTTGAAATGAACTCTGAAAAGGTTGAAAGTTGGCATGGTATTATCATTTCATCCACATAGCATGTGCAAGAATGTTGAGAGGGTTACGGCAAAAACTGGATGCACTTCGTGTACAAAACGGACAATCTCTCTCAAAGTATCAGGATTTCATACGGAAACTCGTCTGTTACAAAGGGATTTCATTTTTTTAAACTTATTTGAACTCCTGACTTTTTGTGTGTTCAAAATGCACCATTCAAAGCCACATCATCATTTTTCAATCCTTTCTGACTTCATTTGTTATTTTTCATGCATTTACTAATTATTTTGAGCTATAAGACCCTAAAATTGAAAAGCATTTGAAATGAACTCTGAAAAGGTTGAAAGTTGGCATGGTATTATCATTTCATCCACATAGCATGTGCAAGAATGTTGAGAGGGTTACGGCAAAAACTGGATGCACTTCGTGTACAAAACGGACAATCTCTCTCAAAGTATCAGGATTTCATACGGAAACTCGTCTGTTACAAAGGGATTTCATTTTTTAAAACTTATTTGAACTCCTGACTTTTTGTGAGTTCAAAATGCACCATCCAAAGCCACATCATCATTTTTCAATCCTTTCTGACTTCATTTGTTATTTTTCATGCATTTACTAATTATTTTGAGCTATAAGACCCTAAAATTGAAAAGCATTTCAAATGAACTCTGAAAAGGTTGAAAGTTGGCATGGTATCATCATTTCATCCACATAGCATGTGCAAAAAGTTGAGAGGGTTACGGCAAAAACTGGATGCACTTCGTGTACAAAACGGACAATCTCTCTCAAAGTATCAGGATTTCATATGGAAACTCGTCTGTTACAAAGGGTTTTCATTTTTAAAACTTATTTGAACTCTTGACTTTTTGTGAGTTCAAAATGCACCATTCAAAGCCACATCATCATTTTTCAATCCTTTCTGACTTCATTTGTTAGTTTTTCATGCATTTACTAATTATTTTGAGCTATAAGACCCTAAAATTGAAAAGCATTTCAAATGAACTCTGAAAAGGTTGAAAGTTGGCATGGTATCATCATTTCATCCACATAGCATGTGCAAGAAAGTTGAGAGGGTTACGGCAAAAACTGGATGCACTTCGTGTACAAAACGGACAATCTCTTTCAAAGTATCAGGATTTCATATGGAAACTCGTCTGTTACAAAGGGATTTCATTTTTTAAAACTTATTTGAACTCCTGACTTTTTGTGTGTTCAAAATGCACCATTCAAAGCCACATCATCATTTTTCAATCCTTTCTGACTTCATTTGTTATTTTTCATGCATTTACTAATTATTTTGAGCTATAAGACCCTAAAATTGAAAAGCATTTCAAATAAACTCTGAAAAGGTTGAAAGTTGGCATGGTATCATCATTTCATCCACATAGCATGTGCAAGAAAGTTGAGCGGGTTACGGAAAAAATTGGATGCATTTCGAGTACAAAATGGACAATTTCTTTCAAAGTATCATGATTTCATACGGAAACTCGTCTATTACAAAGGGATTTCATTTTTTAAAACTTATTTGAACTCCTGACTTTTTGTGTGTTCAAAATGCACCATCCAAAGCCACATCATCATTTTTCAATCTTTTCTGACTTTTTTTGTTATTTTTCATGCATTTACTAATTATTTTGAGCTATAAGACCCAAAAATTGAAAAGCATTTCAAATGAACTCTGAAAAGGTTGAAAGTTGGCATGGTATGATAATTTCATCCACATAGCATGTGCAAGAAAGTTGAGAGGGTTACGGCAAAAACTGGATGCACTTCTTGTACAAAATGGACAATCTCTTTCAAAGTATCAGGATTTCATACGGAAACTCGTCTGTTACAAAGGGATTTCATTTTTTAAAACTTATTTGAACTCCTGACTTTTTGTGAGTTCAAAATGCACCATCCAAAGCCACATCATCATTTTTCAATCCTTTCTGACTTCATTTGTTATTTTTCATGCATTTACTAATTATTTTGAGCTATAAGACCCTAAAATTGAAAAGCATTTCAAATGACCTCTGAAAAGGTTTAAAGTTGGCATGGTATGATAATTTCATCCACATAGCATGTGCAAGAAAGTTGAGAGGGTTACGGCAAACACTGGATGCACTTCGTGTACAAAACGGACAATCTCTCTCAAAGTATCAGGATTTCATACGGAAACTCGTCTGTTACAAAGGGATTTCATTTTTTAAAACTTATTTGAACTCCTGACTTTTTGTGTGTTCAAAATGCACCATCCAAAGCCACATCATCAATTTTCAATCCTTTCTGACTTCATTTGTTATTTTTCATGCATTTACTAATTATTTTGAGCTATAAGACCCTAAAATTGAAAAGCATTTGAAATGAACTCTGAAAAGGTTGAAAGTTGGCATGGTATCATCATTTCATCCACATAGCATGTGCAAGAATGTTGAGAGGGTTACGGCAAAAACTGGATGCACTTCGTGTACAAAACGGACAATCTCTCTCAAAGTATCAGGATTTCATACGGAAACTCGTCTGTTACAAAGGGATTTCATTTTTTAAAACTTATTTGAACTCCTGACTTTTTGTGTGTTCAAAATGCACCATCCAAAGCCACATCATCATTTTTCAATCCTTTCTGACTTCATTTGTTATTTTTCATGCATTTACTAATTATTTTGAGCTATAAGACCCTATAATTGAAAAGCATTTCAAATGAACTCTGAAAAGGTTGAAAGTTGGCATGGTATGATAATTTCATCCACATAGCATGTGCAAGAAAGTCGAGAGGGTTACGGCAAAAACTGGATGCACTTCGTGTACAAAACGGACAATCTCTTTCAAAGTATCAGGATTTCATACGTAAACTCGTCTGTTACAAAGGGATTTCATTTTTTAAAACTAATTTGAACTCCTGACTTTTTGTGAGTTCAAAATGCACCATCCAAAGCCACATCATCATTTTTCAATCCTTTCTGACTTCATTTGTTATTTTTCATGCATTTACTAATTATTTTGAGCTATAAGACCCTAAAATTGAAAAGCATTTCAAATGAACTCTGAAAAGGTTGAAAGTTGGCATGGTATGATAATTTCATCCACATAGCATGTGCAAGAAAGTTGAGAGGGTTACGGCATAAACTGGATGCACTTCGTGTACAAAACGGACAATCTCTTTCAAAGTATCAGGATTTCATACGGAAACTCGTCTGTTACAAAGGGATTTCATTTTTTAAAACTTATTTGAACTCCTGACTTTTTGTGAGTTCAAAATGCACCATCCAAAGCCACATCATCATTTTTCAATCCTTTCTGACTTCATTTGTTATTTTTCATGCATTTACTAATTATTTTGAGCTATAAGACCCTAAAATTGAAAAGCATTTCAAATGAACTCTGAAAAGGTTTAAAGTTGGCATGGTATGATAATTTCATCCACATAGCATGTGCAAGAAAGTTGAGAGGGTTACGGCAAAAACTGGATGCACTTCGTGTACAAAACGGACAATCTCTCTCAAAGTATCAGGATTTCATACGGAAACTCGTCTGTTACAAAGGGATTTCATTTTTAAAACTTATTTGAATTCCTGACTTGTTGTGTGTTCAAAATGCACCATCCAAAGCCACATCATCATTTTTCAATCCTTTCTGACTTCATTTGTTATTTTTCATTCATTTACTAATTATTTTGAGCTATAAGTCCCTAAAATTGAAAAGCATTTGAAATGAACTCTGAAAAGGTTGAAAGTTGGCATGGTATTATCATTTCATCCACATAGCATGTGCAAGAATGTTGAGAGGGTTACGGCAAAAACTGGATGCACTTCGTGTACAAAACGGACAATCTCTCTCAAAGTATCAGGATTTCATACGGAAACTCGTCTGTTACAAAGGGATTTCATTTTTTAAAACTTATTTGAACTCCTGACTTTTTGTGTGTTCAAAATGCACCATCTAAAGCCACATCATCATTTTCAATCCTTTCTGACTTCATTTGTTATTTTTCATGCATTTACTAATTATTTTGAGCTATAAGACCCTAAAATTGAAAAGCATTTCAAATGAACTCTGAAAAGGTTGAAAGTTGGCATGGTATCATCATTTCATCCACATAGCATGTGCAAAAAGTTGAGAGGGTTACGGCAAAAACTGGATGCACTTCGTGTACAAAACGGACAATCTCTCTCAAAGTATCAGGATTTCATATGGAAACTCGTCTGTTACAAAGGGTTTTCATTTTTAAAACTTATTTGAACTCTTGAATTTTTGTGAGTTCAAAATGCACCATTCAAAGCCACATCATCATTTTTCAATCCTTTCTGACTTCATTTGTTAGTTTTTCATGCATTTACTAATTATTTTGAGCTATAAGACCCTAAATTGAAAAGCATTTCAAATGAACTCTGAAAAGGTTGAAAGTTGGCATGGTATCATCATTTCATCCACATAGCATGTGCAAGAAAGTTGAGAGGGTTACGGCAAAAACTGGATGCACTTCGTGTACAAAACGGACAATCTCTTTCAAAGTATCAGGATTTCATAAGGAAACTCGTCTGTTACAAAGGGATTTCATTTTTTAAAACTTATTTGAACTCCTGACTTTTTGTGTGTTCGAAATGCACCATTCAAAGCCACATCATCATTTTTCAATCCTTTCTGACTTCATTTGTTATTTTTCATGAATTTACTAATTATTTTGAGCTATAAGACCCTAAAATTGAAAAGCATTTCAAATAAACTCTGAAAAGGTTGAAAGTTGGCATGGTATCATCATTTCATCCACATAGCATGTGCAAGAAAGTTGAGCGGGTTACGGAAAAAATTGGATGCATTTCGAGTACAAAATGGACAATCTCTTTCAAAGTATCATGATTTCATACGGAAACTCGTCTATTACAAAGGGATTTCATTTTTTAAAACTTATTTGAACTCCTGACTTTTTGTGTGTTCAAAATGCACCATCCAAAGCCACATCATCATTTTTCAATCTTTTCTGACTTTTTTTTTATTTTTCATGCATTTACTAATTATTTTGAGCTATAAGACCCAAAAATTGAAAAGCATTTCAAATGAACTCTGAAAAGGTTGAAAGTTGGCATGGTATGATAATTTCATCCACATAGCATGTGCAAGAAAGTTGAGAGGGTTACGGCAAAAACTGGATGCACTTCTTGTACAAAATGGACAATCTCTTTCAAAGTATCAGGATTTCATACGGAAACTCGTCTGTTACAAAGGGATTTCATTTTTTAAAACTTATTTGAACTCCTGACTTTTTGTGAGTTCAAAATGCACCATCCAAAGCCACATCATTATTTTCAATCCTTTCTGACTTCATTTGTTATTTTTCATGCATTTACTAATTATTTTGAGCTATAAGACCCTAAAATTGAAAAGCATTTCAAATGAACTCTGAAAAGGTTTAAAGTTGGCATGGTATGATAATATCATCCACATAGCATGTGCAAGAAAGTTGAGAGGGTTACGGCAAAAACTGGATGCACTTCGTGTACAAAACGGACAATCTCTCTCAAAGTATCAGGATTTCATACGGAAACTCGTCTGTTACAAAGGGATTTCATTTTTTAAAACTTATTTGAACTCCTGACTTTTTGTGTGTTCAAAATGCACCATCCAAAGCCACATCATCAATTTTCAATCCTTTCTGACTTCATTTGTTATTTTTCATGCATTTACTAATTATTTTGAGCTATAAGACCCTAAAATTGAAAAGCATTTGAAATGAACTCTGAAAAGGTTGAAAGTTGGCATGGTAATCATCATTTCTTCACATAGCATGTGCAAGAATGTTGAGAGGGTTACCGCAAAAACTGGATGCACTTCGTGTACAAAACGGACAATCTCTCTCAAAGTATTAGGATTTCATACGGAAACTCGTCTGTTACAAAGGATTTCATTTTTTAAAACTTATTTGAACTCCTGACTTTTTGTGTGTTCAAAATGCACCATCCAAAGCCACATCATTATTTTTCAATCCTTTCTGACTTCATTTGTTATTTTTCATGCATTTGCTAATTATTTTGAGCTATAAGACCCTATAATTGAAAAGCATTTCAAATGAACTCTGAAAAGGTTGAAAGTTGGCATGGTATGATAATTTCATCCACATAGCATGTGCAAGAAAGTTGAGAGGGTTACGGCAAAAACTGGATGCACTTCGTGTACAAAACGGACAATCTCTTTCAAAGTATCAGGATTTCATAAGGAAACTCGTCTGTTACAAAGGGATTTCATTTTTTAAAACTTATTTGAACTCCTGACTTTTTGTGTGTTCAAAATGCACCATTCAAAGCCACATCATCATTTTTCAATCCTTTCTGACTTCATTTGTTATTTTTCATGCATTTACTAATTATTTTGAGCTATAAGACCCTAAAATTGAAAAGCATTTCAAATAAACTCTGAAAAGGTTGAAAGTTGGCATGGTATCATCATTTCATCCACATAGCATGTGCAAGAAAGTTGAGAGGGTTACGGCAAAAACTGGATGCACTTCGTGTACAAAACGGACAATCTCTTTCAAAGTATCAGGATTTCATAAGGAAACTCGTCTGTTACAAAGGGATTTCAGTTTTAAAACTTATTTGAACTCCTGACTTTTTGTGTGTTCAAAATGCACCATTCAAAGCCACATCATCATTTTCCAATCCTTTCTGACTTCATTTGTTATTTTTCATGCATTTACTAATTATTTTGAGCTATAAGACCCTAAAATTGAAAAGCATTTCAAATAAACTCTGAAAAGGTTGAAAGTTGGCATGGTATCATCATTTCATCCACATAGCATGTGCAAGAAAGCTGAGCGGGTTACGGAAAAAATTGGATGCATTTCGAGTACAAAATGGACAATCTCTTTCAATGTATCATGATTTCATACGGAAACTCGTCTATTACAAAGGGATTTCATTTTTTAAAACTTATTTGAACTCCTGACTTTTTGTGTGTTCAAAATGCACCATCCAAAGCCACATCATCATTTTTCAATCTTTTCTGACTTTTTTTGTTATTTTTCATGCATTTACTAATTATTTTGAGCTATAAGACCCAAAAATTGAAAAGCATTTCAAATGAATTCTGAAAAGGTTGAAAGTTGGCATGGTATGATAATTTCATCCACATAGCATGTGCAAGAATGTTGAGAGGGTTACGGCAAAAACTGGATGCACTTCTTGTACAAAATGGACAATCTCTTTCAAAGTATCAGGATTTCATACGGAAACTCGTCTATTACAAAGGGATTTCATTTTTTAAAACTTATTTGAACTCCTGACTTTTTGTGAGTTCAAAATGCACCATCCAAAGCCACATCATCATTTTTCAATCCTTTCTGACTTCATTTGTTATTTTTCATGCATTTACTAATTATTTTGAGCTACAAGACCCTAAAATTGAAAAGCATTTCAAATGAACTCTGAAAAGGTTTAAAGTTGGCATGGTATGATAATATCATCCACATAGCATGTGCAAGAAAGTTGAGAGGGTTACGGCAAAAACTGGATGCACTTCGTGTACAAAACGGACAATCTCTCTCAAAGTATCAGGATTTCATACGGAAACTCGTCTGTTACAAAGGGATTTCATTTTTTAAAACTTATTTGAACTCCTGACTTTTTGTGTGTTCAAAATGCACCATCCAAAGCCACATCATCAATTTTCAATCCTTTTTGACTTCATTTGTTATTTTTCATGCATTTACTAATTATTTTGAGCTATAAGACCCTAAAATTGAAAAGCATTTGAAATGAACTCTGAAAAGGTTTAAAGTTGGCATGGTATCATCATTTCTTCCACATAGCATGTGCAAGAATGTTGAGAGGGTTACGGCAAAAACTGGATGCACTTCGTGTACAAAACGGACAATCTCTCTCAAAGTATTAGGATTTCATACGGAACTCGTCTGTTACAAAGGGATTTCATTTTTTAAAACTTATTTGAACTCCTGACTTTTTGTGTGTTCAAAATGAACCATCCAAAGCCACATCATCATTTTTCAATCCTTTCTGACTTCATTTGTTATTTTTCATGCATTTACTAATTATTTTGAGCTATAAGACCCTATAATTGAAAAGCATTTCAAATGAACTCTGAAAAGGTTGAAAGTTGGCATGGTATGATAATTTCATCCACATAGCATGTGCAAGAAAGTTGAGAGGGTTACGGCAAAAACTGGATGCACTTCGTGTACAAAACGGACAATCTCTTTCAAAGTATCAGGATTTCATACGGAAACTTGTCTGTTACAAAGGGATTTCATTTTTTAAAACTAATTTGAACTCCTGACTTTTGTGAGTTCAAAATGTACCATTCAAAGCCACATCATCATTTTTCAATCCTTTCTGACTTCATTTGTTATTTTTTCATGCATTTACTAATTATTTTGAGCTATAAGACCCTAAAATTGAAAAGCATTTCAAATGAACTCTGAAAAGGTTGAAAGTTGGCATGGTATCATAATTTCATCCACATAGCATGTGCAAGAAAGTTGAGAGGGTTACGGCAAAAACTGGATGCACTTCGTGTACAAAACGGACAATCTCTCTCAAGTATCAGGATTTCATACGGAAACTCGTCTGTTACAAAGGGATTTCATTTTTTAAAACTTATTTGAACTCCTGACTTTTTGTGTGTTCAAAATGCACCATCCAAAGCCACATCATCATTTTTCAATCCTTTCTGACTTCATTTGTTATTTTTCAGGCATTTACTAATTATTTTGAGCTATAAGACCCTAAAATTGAAAAGCATTTGAAATGAACTCTGAAAAGGTTGAAAGTTGGCATGGTATCATCATTTCATCCACATAGCATGTGCAAAAAGATGAGAGGGTTACGGCAAAAACTGGATGCACTTCGTGTACAAAACGGACAATCTCTCTCAAAGTATCAGGATTTCATATGGAAACTCGTCAGTTACAAAGGGATTTCATTTTTAAAACTTATTTGAACTGTTGACTTTTTGTGAGTTCAAAATGCACCATTCAAAGCCACATCATCATTTTTCAATCCTTTCTGACTTCATTTGTTATTTTTTCATGCATTTACTAATTATTTTGAGCTATAAGACCCTAAAATTGAAAAGCATTTCAAATGAACTCTGAAAAGGTTGAAAGTTGGCATGGTATCATAATTTCATCCACATAGCATGTGCAAGAAAGTTGAGAGGGTTACGGCAAAAACTGGATGCACTTCGTGTACAAAACGGACAATCTCTCTCAAAGTATCAGGATTTCATATGGAAACTCGTCTGTTACAAAGGGATTTCATTTTTAAAACTTATTTGAACTCCTGACTTTTTGTGTGTTCAAAATGCACCATCCAAAGCCACATCATCATTTTTCAATCCTTTCTGGCTTCATTTGTTATTTTTCATGCATTTACTAATTATTTTGAGCTATAAGACCCTAAAATTGAAAAGCATTTCAAATGAACTCTGAAAAGGTTGAAAGTTGGCATGGTATCATCATTTCATCCACATAGCATGTGCAAGAAAGTTGAGAGGGTTACGGCAAAAACTGGACGCACTTCGTGTACAAAACGGACAATCTCTTTCGAAGTATCAGGATTTCATACGGAAACTCGTCTGTTACAAAGGGATTTCATTTTTTAAAACTTATTTGAACTCCTGACTTTTTGTGTGTTCAAAATGCACCATCCAAAGCCACATCATCATTTTTCAATCCTTTCTGGCTTCATTTATTATTTTTCATGCATTTACTAATTATTTTGAGCTATAAGACCCTAAAATTGAAAAGCATTTCAAATGAACTCTGAAAAGGTTTAAAGTTGGCATGGTATGATAATTTCATCCACATAGCATGTGCAAGAAAGTTGAGAGGGTTATGGCAAAAACTGGATGCACTTCGTGTACAAAACGGACAATCTCTTTCAAAGTATCAGGATTTCATATGGAAACTCGTCTGTTACAAAGGGATTTCATTTTTTAAAACATATTTGAACTCCTGACTTTTTGTGTGTTCAAAATGCACCATTCAAAGCCACATCATCATTTTTCAATCCTTTCTGACTTCATTTGTTATTTTTCATGCATTTACTAATTATTTTGAGCTATAAGACCCTAAAATTGAAAAGCATTTCAAATGAACTCTGAAAAGGTTGAAAGTTGGCATGGTATCATCATTTCATCCACATAGCATGTGCAAGAAAGTTGAGAGGGTTACGGCAAAAACTGGACGCACTTCGTGTACAAAACGGACAATCTCTTTCAAAGTAACATGATTTCATACGGAAACTCGTTTGTTACAAAGGGATTTCATTTTTTAAAACTTATTTGAACTCCTGACTTTTTGTGAGTTCAAAATGCACCATTCAAAGCCACATCATCATTTTTCAATCCTTTCTGACTTTGTTTGTTATTTTTCCTGCATTATTAATTATTTTGAGCTATAAGACCCTAAAATTGAAAAGCATTTCAATGGACTCTGAAATGGTTGAAAGTTGGCATGGTATCATCATTTCATCCACATAGCATGTGCGAGAAAGTTGAGAGGGTTACAGCAAAAACTGGATGCACTTCTTGTACAAAATGGACAATCTCTTTCAAAGTATCAGGATTTCATACGGAAACTCGTCTGTTACAAAGGGATTTCATTTTTTAAAACTTATTTGAACTCCTGACTTTTTGTGAGTTCAAAATGCACCATCCAAAGCCACATCATCATTTTTCAATCCTTTCTGACTTCATTTGTTATTTTTCATGCATTTACTAATTATTTTGAGCTATAAGACCCTAAAATTGAAAAGCATTTCAAATGAACTCTGAAAAGGTTGAAAGTTGGCATGGTATGATAATTTCATCCACATAGCATGTGCAAGAAAGTTGAGAGGGTTGCGGCAAAAACTGGATGCACTTCGTGTACAAAACGGACAATCTCTCTCAAAGTATCAGGATTTCATACGGAAACTCGTCTGTTACAAAGGGATTTCATTTTTTAAAACTTATTTGAACTCCTGACTTTTTGTGTGTTCAAAATGCACCATCCAAAGCCACATCATCATTTTTCAATCCTTTCTGGCTTCATTTGTTATTTTTCATGCATTTACTAATTATTTTGAGCTATAAGACCCTAAAATTGAAAAGCATTTCAAATGAACTCTGAAAAGGTTTAAAGTTGGCATGGTATGATAATTTCATCCACATAGCATGTGCAAGAAAGTTGAGAGGGTTACGGCAAAAACTGGATGCACTTCGTGTACAAAACGGACAATCTCTTTCAAAGTATCAGGATTTCATACGGAAACTCGTCTGTTACAAAGGGATTTCATTTTTAAAACTTATTTGAACTCTTGACTTTTTGTGAGTTCAAAATGCACCATTCAAAGCCACATCATCATTTTTCAATCCTTTCTGACTTCATTTGTTATTTTTCATGCATTTACTAATTATTTTGAGCTATAAGACCCTAAAATTGAAAAGCATTTCAAATGAACTCTGAAAAGATTGAAAGTTGGCATGGTATGATAATTTCATCCACATAGCATATGCAAGAAAGTTGAGAGGGTTACGGCAAAAACTGGATGCACTTCGTGTACAAAACGGACAATCTCTCTCAAAGTATCAGGATTTCATACGGAAACTCGTCTGTTACAAAGGGATTTCATTTTTTAAAACTTATTTGAACTCCTGACTTTTTGTGTGTTCAAAATGCACCATCCAAAGCCACATCATCATTTTTCAATCCTTTCTGACTTCATTTGTTATTTTTCATGCATTTACTAATTATTTTGAGCTATAAGACCCTAAAATTGAAAAGCATTTCAAATGAAATCTGAAAAGGTTGAAAGTTGGCGTGGTATGATAATTTCATCCACATAGCATGTGCAAGAAAGTTGAGAGGGTTACGGCAAAAACTGGATGCACTTCGTGTACAAAACGGACAATCTCTTTCAAAGTATCAGGATTTCATACGGAAACTCGTCTGTTACAAAGGAATTTCATTTTTTAAAACTTATTTGAACTCTTGACTTTTTGTGAGTTCAAAATGCACCATTCAAAGACACATCATCATTTTTCAATCCTTTCTGACTTCATTTGTTATTTTGCATGCATTTACTAATTATTTTGAGCTATAAGACCCTAAAATTGAAAAGCATTTCAAATGAACTCTGAAAAGGTTGAAAGTTGGCATGGTATCATAATTTCATCCACATAGCATGTGCAAGAAAGTTGAGAGGGTTACGGCAAAAACTGGATGCACTTCGTGTACAAAACGGACAATCTCTCTCAAAGTATCAGGATTTCATATGGAAACTCGTCTGTTACAAAGGGATTTCATTTTTTAAAACTTATTTGAACTCCTGACTTTTTGTGTGTTCAAAATGCACCATCCAAAGCCACATCATCATTTTTCAATCCTTTCTGGCTTCATTTGTTATTTTTCATGCATTTACTAATTATTTTGAGCTATAAGACCCTAAAATTGAAAAGCATTTCAAATGAACTCTGAAAAGGTTGAAAGTTGGCATGGTATCATCATTTCATCCACATAGCATGTGCAAGAAAGTTGAGAGGGTTACGGCAAAAACTGGACGCACTTCGTGTACAAAACGGACAATCTCTTTCGAAGTATCAGGATTTCATACGGAAACTCGTCTGTTACAAAGGGATTTCATTTTTTAAAACTTATTTGAACTCCTGACTTTTTGTGTGTTCAAAATGCACCATCCAAAGCCACATCATCATTTTTCAATCCTTTCTGGCTTCATTTATTATTTTTCATGCATTTACTAATTATTTTGAGCTATAAGACCCTAAAATTGAAAAGCATTTCAAATGAACTCTGAAAAGGTTTAAAGTTGGCATGGTATGATAATTTCATCCACATAGCATGTGCAAGAAAGTTGAGAGGGTTATGGCAAAAACTGGATGCACTTCGTGTACAAAACGGACAATCTCTTTCAAAGTATCAGGATTTCATATGGAAACTCGTCTGTTACAAAGGGATTTCATTTTTTAAAACATATTTGAACTCCTGACTTTTTGTGTGTTCAAAATGCACCATTCAAAGCCACATCATCATTTTTCAATCCTTTCTGACTTCATTTGTTATTTTTCATGCATTTACTAATTATTTTGAGCTATAAGACCCTAAAATTGAAAAGCATTTCAAATGAACTCTGAAAAGGTTGAAAGTTGGCATGGTATCATCATTTCATCCACATAGCATGTGCAAGAAAGTTGAGAGGGTTACGGCAAAAACTGGACGCACTTCGTGTACAAAACGGACAATCTCTTTCAAAGTAACATGATTTCATACGGAAACTCGTTTGTTACAAAGGGATTTCATTTTTTAAAACTTATTTGAACTCCTGACTTTTTGTGAGTTCAAAATGCACCATTCAAAGCCACATCATCATTTTTCAATCCTTTCTGACTTTGTTTGTTATTTTTCCTGCATTATTAATTATTTTGAGCTATAAGACCCTAAAATTGAAAAGCATTTCAATGGACTCTGAAATGGTTGAAAGTTGGCA